>NC_083347.1:106195916-106393416 GCF_019175385.1 Lycium barbarum | reverse complement strand
AGGGGGGAAATAATTAAAACATAAGTTGTTAAGGGGGATAAATAAATAAAAGTTAAGTTTAGTTTCCAAACTGAGTTTTCGTGCTAAGTTCAGGAGTCAAATAATGTCTTTTCTCTACCAATAATAACAAATTATCTACCTCATTTTACAGGATACCGTCCTACTTATCAGTTATTGTTAACGGTTATCCATAGTTACTGTTTTTATAATTTAATTATATAAAAGTTTCATTTACATTATGTATGAAAATTAAAATCATGTTCCTATATTACAATGTCACTTTGCTTCTACTAATAGTATAAAATGTTATCAGATCATCTTAAAAATAATTATTCATAGTAAATGAAATTAAAATGAAACTTAAAACAAATTAGGAGTACTTTTTACTCTATTTATCTCAATTTATGTGATGTATTTTTGTTAGTCCATTAAAAAAATAACTTTATATATTAAAAAATAATTTCATTTAAATTTCTTGTCTTATTTTTATTGAGATGATTTATAATTATACAAGGGATAAGGCACTATTACCCCCTGAACTATACCCGAAGTTGCTGCGACACACCTTACCTTTTCCTGGGTCCTATTACCCTCCTAAACTTATTTAAAACAAAATATTTACCCCCATATACGCTAATGCTCACTCTCATATGGGAGAGTGACATACACTCTCCCTGCCACATGTATATTTATTTATTTTCTTTCTTTTTTAAAATTTTTTCAACTTACGTGTCAATTTAAAAAAAAAACAAAATTGAATTTTCTTTTAAAAAATGATTTTTAAAAAGTTTTTTAAAAAAAAAAATTGAAAATTTGTGTTTTTTTAAACCCAATTTATTTTTAAAAAACTGAATTTTCTTTTAAAAAAATGATTTTTAACAGAAAATTCAGTTTTTTAAACAAATACTGAATTTTCTTTAAAAAATGATTTTTAAAACCCATCTGTTTTTTTTTAAAAAAAAACCTAAGAACATGATTTTTTTTTAAAATATGGAAAAATGGATATGTTAAAAATATGGAAAACTTGATTGTTTTTTTAAGATGTCTTAAAAAATCTTGATTTTCATGATTTCATTTTCAGAGGACACTTTTATTTTTCAAATAAAATCCGGAAAAAGTATTTTTCTTGTCAAAATGTGAAAAACCTGAATCGTTATAAAATTTTGGAAAATTAATTAATTTTTTTAAAATGTGAAAAACCCATTTTTTAAAACTAAATTTGAAAAACTAGATTTATTTTCTTATATAGAAAAAAATAATCAATTTTCCAAATTTAAAAAATGTCCAAATTTTTTAATAAGAAGACTTAGTTTTCCAGATTTATTTTCTAAAAAAAAGGATTTTTCGTATTTTTTAAAAAAACAATTCAGTTTTCTTATTTTAAGAAAATACTGATTTTTAAGAAAAAAAATTAAGTTTTCCATTTTTTTATGTTTCTCACTCTCTCAAAGAGAGTGAAACATACTCCTTGCCACGTCAACACTTAGGGGGTTAAATATTCTGTTTTAAATAAGTTTAGGGGGGTAATAGGACCCAAGGAAAGATAAAGTGTGTCGTAGCAACTTCGGATATAATTCAGGGGGATAATAGTGTCTTATCCCCATTATACAAATAGTTATAGTTTTTATTTTAAATCATAAAATTTCAAAAAGAAAATCTCAAATTCTGTAACTGATCAAAAAGTGTTCCTTCTCAAGAGTCAAATTATGTAAATTTTGAATAACAATTTAAAATGTATTTTTTTGTTATCGAGAAAAGTTACAACTTGTAGCATTCTCTTTGAGATTTGCGTTTATTTATTAATAAAAAACTAGCCCTAAATTACAAGTGGCTCATTAGTGTTTTGCAGATGATTTACTTCTCTTTGCTAGAGGGGATTTGTCTTCTGTAGAAGCTATTAATCAGTGTTTTTTCTCCCTGACCTCTGGTTTACAGGCTAATCTTGACAAGAGCTCTGTATATCTTGGAGGAGTACCTCAATCTACTCAGGACAGCATCCTACAGCAACTTGGCTACACTCATGCATGGTGAACTTCCATTCAGATATATAGGCATTCCATTATCATCCAAGAAGCTGTCCATACGGTAATGGCAACCACTTATTGAGAAGATTGTGGGGCAGAATTACTACTTCGACTGCTAGGAAGCTTTCATATGAAGGTAGAGCACATTTAGTGCAGTCAATATTGTTTGGTATACAGGCTTACTGGGCCCAATTATTTATACTTCCTGCCAAGGTTATGAAGACTATTGAATCATTTTGTAGAAGCTGTGTATGGTCAGGAGCAAATACTATCACCAAAAGAGCACTAGTTGCTTGAGACAAGGTCTGTACACCAGTTTCTACTGGTGGCTTAAACCTCATTAACCTGAAAATCTGGAAAAGAGTTGTTTATTGCTAAGAGTAGTTGGGATGTGGCACATAAGGAAGATAAGTTGTGGATAAGGTGGATTCATACATATTACATCAACGGATAGAATTATGACACCATACCTATACCTCAGCAAACATGCTGGATGGTGAGGAAATTGCTTGAAACCAGGAATGTGTGGAATCAACACCATATCAGTAACAATCAAGGGAAGAAGAGTTTTATTAGACATATCTATCTCCAAAAGCTTGGTAACCTACAAAGGATATCTGGGAAGACAATGATGTTTAAGAATGAAGCAAGGCCCAAGGCTAAATTTACAATGTGGTTGATGTTGCAGGAGAAGCTATTGATAGTGGATCGATTTATTGAGTGTATCACTGTTGACTCTATCAGTTCCTTATGTAATAATGCATTAGAGACTAGAAACCACTTGTTTGTAGAATGTGCCTTTACAAAGGAGTTGTGGTACAAAATTCTGAAATGGATGAATAGACCATACTATATAGCTACAACTTGGGATCAGATGCTACTCTGGGTGATTACTCAACGCAACGGGAAATCCTCAGCTGCACTACCATTTAGGTTGATCTATGCAGAAACTTGTCATGCCATTTGGATGAAAAGAAATCAAAGAGTCTTTGAACATAGGAACAAAAATATTGAAGCTATTGCCAGAGACATAGCTTATGTATGTACTGTGCGAGCCCCTCCAAGAACACAACTGCTGGTGTACCCTTGACACGTGATTTTGAGCTTGTAGTGTCTTAACAGTAGAATACTTGGTCTTGTGGTTAGTTTTAGACTGATAGATACCCTCTTTAGGAGGTGTGCTAGTCAGATTCACTAAGTTTGTCTCTTTTGTTTTGGTTTTGACAGTAGCTCACTGTGTTAGTGTGGCTACAGCTTTGTAACGTGCCAATTGGTAATTAATAAAATTGTTAGTTAAAAAAAAAAAAAAAAAACGTAGTATTTTTTGTATATTTTTTTTTTAATAAATTAATTTAATCTAATTTAGCTTTAAATATTAATCAAACTAACTTTTGAGAAACGAAACATGACAACTAATTTGAAACGATGAGTATTAAAATGCGTTTCATTCAGTGTATAAGTTAAAGGGAAAAGCGGAAAAAAATACCCCTCTACTTTCATTTATTAACTAGTTTTGTCCTCCGTTATAAGTTTGATATTGGTACCCCGGCCGTTGTGAAAGTTAATAAAAATACCCCTCAATTTAACGGATTGTTCCAATCAACCTCAATTTCCTAATTTCACTTAAAATTACCCAAATTGGATCGAGTCGAGTTAAAAGGAAAATTGAGAAATTTTAAGTAAAATTGAGATTGATTTGAGGTAGTCCGATTAAGACCTCATTTGTTTGCACTTAATGAAAGTCTGAATCTTAATAATTAAGATCTAAGTCATTAAGTGTGTTTGTTTATTAAGTCCGAATTTTAATCAATCAGATCCAGCCCATTAAATGTGTTTGCTTAGCTCCATTTTAAAAGCCCTTAATGGATCTAAACGAATCAGATCTGTAACAAAATCTTATCACAATTCAAACTCTTAAAACTTATACGGCTTTATTTCCGCTGCCTTTCACGCTTCCTCTTCTTCTTTTCTTAGTAGAAAAAATTCACGCCTCTCTTCCCCCTAACTATCAATCAGCAACCAAACTTTTCTTTCTCTTAAACTGGTAAGATTATAAAATCTTGACAAGCATTTTGCTTATTATTTTGTGAAATTCGCAACATTCTTGGGCTTACTGCATCATTACGTGAAAGACACAAAGGAACAGATGGTGATAGCAGAAAAGGCTGCAGAGAAACTGGGAGTTCTAATAGGTTTTAAGTTGATGAGGGTTGCTTATATAGCAGTGAAAAAAAAAAAAAAGATGGCTTCTAGGATTCAGCAAACACATGCTTGCTTCAATTCTTGTTCGGAGTTTATGATAAATGAGATTTCTAATGGCTTTGGATCAATTGTTCTTGCTACTCATAACATTGAGTAATAAAATCTCACGATTAAGAAAATACCTATAATAATTTGAACATTCAATCACAGAAGATGGATTGTTGATGTCAACTTTGCAAAATTTATAATCTTAATTATGATGCTAATATTTACTTCAATTAATCTTAATTTATAAATTTATTATGTTTAAAAAGGCAAATTATGCAAATTTAGAAGTTAGAAAACAAACCGTCATAATTATTCAGTGTGTCAGATTTAGGAAGTACATCTTAATATTTCAGATGTGTATTCAAATTCAAACATCTTAATCTTAATATTCAGATGTGTATTCAGACGTCCTGATCTTAATGGAAATAAATAAAACCTAAATTAAAGAGTATTTTTATTAACTTTCGTAACGACAGGGGTATAAAAAGAAAATTATAACAGAGACAAAACTAATTAATAAATGAAAGTATTGTTTATGCCCTGTATCTCTACTTTCGTTCTTTTAGCAAGGACGACATCGTTTAACTGAAGCTCTTGACTCTTGTACCGATGGTCCAAAAGCAGAACAGAAAAAACAACAGCTGGATGACTGAACAAAAGCAACTTCTTTGATTGCTGTCTCTGTCTCTTTCTCTTTTGGGTCTTTGTGTTCACTCTAAACCTTAATTACCATACTCAACATGTTTTCTCTTTTTCTCGCTACTTTTCCTATTTCAATTTATATTTTTTGACACACTTAATTTTAGTAATTTATTAAAAAGAATACTCTAATATTTTTAAAAATTTTAAAAGATCATTTTTTTTATTTTACCCTCAATAAAAAGTTTTCATAATTACACAAGTATTAATTTTAAAATTTAAAGCCACATAAATACAATGTCATGATTCAAATTATAATTTTAAGAGTAGAAATCTTTGTAAAGTATTTGTTATGTTCCGTTTCTCGGGACTTAACTTGAACAATTTTTGAAATTAAAATTAGCTAAAATAAATAAATATAAAAACCATATAAAAATATTACTCCATTTGTCTCAATTAATTTGATACTTTTTTCTTTTTAATCAGTAAAAAAGAATGACACATTTTTATATTTAATAATAATTTAACTTTAAATGTTTGTTTTACTCTTAATGAGATGATTTATGATCACTAAATATCTATGACTTAGTGTTTTGTAACCATAAGTTTCAAAAGTCATTTTTTCCCCTTAAATTCCAATCAAACATGTTCACCCAAATTGAGATGGAGGAAGTAGAAATTACAAATATTTTTATATTAATATAATAAAATAAAATAATGTATTTTGAATTTTGAAAAACTAAAAGTGGCAAGTATTTTGAAATGGAGCAACAGAGGGAGTATGAGCCCGTTTGAATTGGTTTATAAGTTAGTCAAATTAGATTATAAGTCATTTTTTAATTTATTTGAGTGTTTAGTAAAATAAAAAACAACTTAAATTAAGTTAAAAAATGCTTAAAATAAGTCAAAATTAAGAAGTTGTTCAACCTCAACTTATTTTTTGGCTTAAATGTCGATTAACAACTTTATCCGTTTATCCCTTATATTTTCTGTTAATTCTAATACTATCTTTACTTCTAAAAACTCTATAAACATTTTTATCCAAATACGTAACAATTTATTTATAAAATAACTTTCAAACACTTAAAAAGGTATTTTAATTACTTATACTTACGTTTTTTTTTTTCTTTTCGGCTAAACCAAACAATCTCTATATCAGTTTAGAGAGAGAGGAGTATTTCCTTCCACTACCTCTGCACTTTAGTACTACCATTCAAGCACAGGTTCCAAAGATAGTTAAAAGACAATTAGCCAAAGGACAATAAAACTGTCAGACTTGTACCTCTACAAATAGTACCTTGCTTTACACCCCCACATCTTTTTGCCTCTTCTGCTTTTTTACACAAAAATCTCTAGTAAATAAACTCAAAAGTTACAATATTCAGCTTATTCTAACACCATAACCAAACCCCATTTTCTTCATTCTCCAGAAGAAGAAAATGTTTAAGCCCTGGTGTTTCTTCTATCTTTTCTTTCTTTGCTTTGCTCTAAATGGTAAGTGAATAATCTTGTCTTCTTTACATTTCTATTTGTTTGTTTCTTTATGGATTTTTTTATGTTTCACTTCATTTTGCAGCTGCATTTGGTCATGAATCAGTGGAGCTCTCTACTCTTGTGCCACTACAGAGTTTTCCAAGCACTGGAATTATTTCTATTGCAGTTTCTTTGCCTATTGAAGATCTTTATGGAGTGTCCACTAGTGTTCTTGAAGCTGAAAAGTGGCTAAGGACTAATGTTCTTGCTCACTATCCAGCCACCAACATTTCCACTATTCTTGTTGGTCACACTCTTTTGTGCCAAAAAGATCAACAAAACAAACAGACCTTAATCTTGCCTTCAGTCAAGAACATTTACTACTCTCTAACAAGGTGGGGTTTGCATGATGAAATCAAAGTCTCCACTTCTTTTTCTTCCAACTGCTTAGACCAAGATTCTGATATGGCTGAACAATATATCAAACCTCTTCTTGATTTCTTCCAACAAGTTAATGCACCCTATATAGTGAGCTTAACAAGAGATTTAGATGTAAAGATTGATACTTTGCTGAATACTCATTTAGGGTCTATGAAAAAGTTAGGAAATTATAACCTAAACAACATTTTCTTGATTAGTGAGAACCCAAAACAGGGGAGACCCTTGAGCAGAAAGCTCTCAACTTTTGACTCAAAATACACTAATTTCCCTACTTTGCCAACCCCATTAGCCCCAAATCATTCTCCAGCATTTGCTGCTAATAGCCCACTTCCTCCATTAATTGGAAACATTTCACCACCACCATCATCTCTCCCTTTTGCACCTGAAATGCCACCAGTGTTCAATCCTATTAGTCCTTTTAATGGACCCCACTTGCCACCTTGTATTCCATCTCATGGTGGGGGTGGGGGTCCAGTAGGTGCACCAGCACCAGGGGGGGTGCATGGTAATGAGGGGCTATGGTGTGTAGCTAAGCCTAGTGTACCACCAGAGACATTGCAAGAGGCTTTAGACTATGCATGTGGTGAAGGAGATGCTGATTGTGAGGATATTAGTCCTACTGGAAGCTGTTATAACCCTGATACTCTTGTGGCTCATGCCTCTTATGCTTTCAATAGTTACTGGCAGAAAACTAAAAGCAATGGTGGGACTTGTGAGTTTGGAGGCACTGCTATGCTCATCAACTCTGATCCAAGTAAGCACTTCTTTCAATTTATCCCTAATTTGTAAATTACTAGTTAGGATTTGTTTGTTTCACTTGCTAGTTATGGAGAAATTACAATTCAATGAGTGTTTATGAAGTGAATAGAATGATTATATGAGCAATTGTTATGGGGCAACGTTAGGTAGAGATAAACATTAGCTGTTCAACTTGCATTTTTTGTCTTTAATTGGAGTATTATTTTCGTGTTGTTAGTAAATGTGGTCTTTTTCACATTCTTTTCTAGCAAAAACTAATACTCCTTCCGTTTCAATTTATATTTATATGAACCTATTTGACTGGACACGACATTTAAGAAAGAGGGAAGACTTTTGAAACTTGTGGTTCAAAATAAGTCTTGAAAATTTGTAAATTTGTATGGTTGTAAATCATTCATAAAGTGAATTTCTTTCCAAATTAGGAAAGAAGTCATTTATTTTGACACGGACTAAAAAGGAAATAGGTTCAAACAAATTGAAACAGAGGGACTACGTAGTAATATATAGATTCTGCTATAATATGTGATAAATTATGAGTAGTATTGTATAGCCGACCACCAAAATCATAGCCGACAAATGCATATCTTTTGTATATCAATGCATGTTATACATGTTACATAATAATGTATACTTTTTGTATATTTGGCTATAAGGAATATAATTATCCTTGACCAACCGGCTAAATGTGTAGCTTTCCCTTATTTTATTTCAGCAATCAAACACTGCACTAGTAAACAGGAATTCGTTTCTTAATTCCTCCAACCAAACGATGTGCTATTTTTTATGTTTGAATTATTTTTCTACCTCTCCAAAGAAGCACGACCCTTTATTTTTCTTCACTTAGATATTTTAGGCCTGAACAAAATCTTCAACTGACAGAAGATAATTTTTTTATGATTTATCTTAGCTATATTTCTCTGAGCACAAGGGTTATTGAGAAGGTGAATGTAACATTTTTAGTATATTATTGCAGGCTACCTCCACTGTCGATTCATTCTTGCATGATATAAGTAGAATGGAACTTTGGATGCAAATTGCATGGAGTGAAGCTTGCTGCCATGAGGAGAATTGGGATCAAAGGCTAAAAAGTTGTTTTTGGTGTTGCCTCTAGTCTGTGGTAGATAGATTTGCAGGAGTAATGATTTTGGTTTAAGAGGTTAGATGAGCCAGTGGCACTACAAACTCTTTGATTAGTGACTTTAATTTTTCATATTGTACCGTCTTAAGCCTAATCATTTGTACTTGTATAGTTTACCTGTCTACTCTGCCCCTTGCTTGACTCTTTAGTCTTTACTAGGAGTGCTCAAAGAGAGGGCCCCTAGATTATTATAGACTAAACATCATGTGCTAATACATAACAATTAACAAGTTAACTGAAAAAGCTGCCGTTCCAATGGGGGCATGCACACATTTCGTAGTGTCTAGGACCAGAAAAAAACCTATGCTACTCCCCATGCATTCGCATGGATCCTTTAAATATGCTCTACTTTAGAGGATCCAGCACACTTGATAACATTTTTGAAAAGTTTGAGCGGAAATAACCATGGTCCGAGACTCCAAGTTCACTTTGATCTATTGATTCTGCGTTTCGTATGTTACTCCCTCCGTCCCATATTGTTTATACATTTTTCTTTTTACCTGCCTTTTAAGAAATTATGAGGGTGTTTGAATTGACTTATTTTAAGTGTTTAACTTTTAAGTTCTTTTTTAAATTTTATAATGTTTGACAAAAATAAAAAGTGCTTAAAAACACTTACTTTTAGACAAGAAAAGTACAAAAATAAACCAAAAGCAAAAAGCTGGGGTATCACCAACTTTTAGTTTTTAATTTATAAAATATTTTTAAAAAGTCAATCCAAACACCCTCTATAAATAAAAGTGTGCTTTTACAATATTACCCTTATCTCTCTAATAAATTACACTCTAATCAATATCGGTTACAATTTGAGAAAAAAAAAAAATTATCTTGATTTTATAAATGAATAAGTATTTTGACATGTCTATTTTTAGTAATGTGGATGACTAATATGGGATAAAAGAAGTATTAAATATATTGTTTGTGTCCATTTGTGTGCTCCACATTATATTCAAGGTGTCTCTAAGTTCGTTCCTATGCGGTGGTGAAGTAGGACCAAAATAAAGAAAACGACGTGCACAGTATCTAAAGCATTAATGTCATTGACCCGCGTCACTTCGACCCAGAAACAAGCTCATGAGATTAAGGGTTGCAGACCACTTATAAGCTGCATAGGCCTCCGTTTCCAATTTTTTTGCGCGGAGTGCCCTTCTTTTGGGTTGGTCTTTATATTTTACCCCTCATTTATGTCTTCTTTAAATTTTGTCCTTGCCGCCTGTTTAATGAAAGTTTTTTGACAAAATTACCCTTACCCCATTAAAATCCTTTTTATTTCGTCATTTGCCCTTTTCTTTTCTTTTTTTGCTTCTTCTTTCCTCCTCTGTTTTGTGTTTGTCTCGTCTATTCTAAAACTTAGGTACGAATTTGGATTTTTTGCTCGTTTCAATATTTGTTTTTATGTTAAATTGTTATTTGTTGAATTGATATCATTGTCTTCATCGTTTTTTATATTTAATTGATCATTTTTTATTTAAAATTATAGTGTTTTGTTATAGTGTCTGTATGATTTTTTGAACTTTAGTTTCATTCCCCATGTATATATTTTGATTTTTTGAATGTCGTATTATGAATGTCGTAATATGCTTTAGTTGATTTTGATATGCGTTTTGATTTTCTCTTTGTTGAATCGTTGAAGTTTTGCATGTGAACAACTGTTTATGGTGTTGCTGCTGTTTTTATTTAATAATCTGGTTTTTGTGAAGAATGTGTTTGTCTGAGGCAACATATGTCGGGTCCGGCAGAGTTCTTGGTTTTTGAAACTGAAGTTATGCCGGTTCCGGCATAAAGTTATGCTTGTTCCGGCATAACTTCATGAATTAAGTTAATTTATGTGTGTTTGATTTTTTGGTGTTGTCTTGTTAATAATTTTGGTTTTTATGCAATCTTATGTGTTTTTGGTGTTTTGTTAATAATGTTTTGTTTTGGTTATGAAAAATGAAAGTTTGCCTCTCACGGCATACTTTGTAATTTTGTAAATTGAAGTTATGCTTGTTCCGACATAACTTCATGAATTAAGTTAATTTATGTGTGCTTGGTTTTTTGGTGTTGTCTTGTTAATAATTTTGGTTTTTATGCAATCTTATGTGTTTTTGGTGTTGTTTTGTTAATAATGTTTTTGTTTTGCTTATGAAAATGAAAGTTGTCTCTAACAGCATACTTTAGTCTTTTGTAAAGTGAACTTCTGCCTCCTCCGGCATATTTTTCTAGTTCTTAATACTTGCATAAATTTTTGTTTTGCTCATGAAAATAAAAGTTTGTCACTAACAGCATACTTTGTTCTTTTGTAACGTGAACTTTTGCCCCCTCCAACAGACTTGTCTAATTCTTAACACTTGTGTACTTTTTTATTTTGCTTATGAAAATGAAAGTTGTCTCTAACAGCATACTTTGCTCTTTTGTAAAGTAAACTTCTGCCTCATCCGGCATACTTTTCTAGTTCTTAACACTTGTATACTTGATGTTTTGCTTATGAAAATGAAAGTTGTCTCTAACAGCATACTTTAGTCTTTTGTAAAGTGAACTTCTGCCTCCTCCGGCATATTTTTCTAGTTCTTAACACTTGCATAAATTTTTGTTTTGCTCATGAAAATAAAAGTTTGTCACTAACAACATACTTTGTTCTTTTGTAAAGTAAACTTCTGCCTCCTCCGACATACTTTTCTAGCTCTTAACACTTGCGTAAAATTTTATTTTGCTCATGAAAATAAAAGTTGTCTCTAACAGCATACTTTGTTCTTTTGTAAAGTAAACTTCTGCCTCCTCCGGCATACTTTTCTAGTTCTTAAAACTTGTATACTTGATGTTTTGCTTATGAAAATGAAAGTTTGACTCTAGCAGCATACTTTGTTCTTTTGCAAAGTGAACTTCTGCCTCCTCCGGCATACTTGTTCAGAACTTTGCCGGATTATTTTTTGTCAACTGAAGTTACTATAATTTCAAGTCTAAGTCATTGAGCATTGTATACTAATCAAATGGAACGTATAAACTAATCAAAATCAGAACAAAGCAATAAATTTGATCAATTCTATATTGTTGAGTAAAATTATGATTCGTAATGTTGAATCTCAACTGAATATCAGTTGTTTAGTTCATAGAAGATGATTTGTTGTTATTTTCAAATATTAACAAATCTAAACTTAATAAAGCATCAAATTGAGTTGAATTACGTTCAATTGAAACGCTATATATTATGTATTTATCTTTTCCGATGTTGTAGCAGCAAAGTCAATGGAGATTTCTCCGGTGAAATGTTGGAACGATTGAAAGGTTTGTTGTTGGAATGATGGATAGGTTTAATTAGATGTTTGAGGTTCGTTACAGACTTTCAGGTTTTTATATGTGATGGGTAGGGGTAGTAACGTCTTTTCTTATTATTTTTTAGCTTAGAAGGGCAAATATTAAAGACCACGCATTACGGGGGCAAAAATTAAAGACCAATGCATTTGAAGGGCATTCGCGCGAATTGCCCCTCCGTTTCTTGCTCTTGCTCGAGGTGGGACTGGGCTTTACACCCTCCCACCGAATTGTCAACGCCCTTCTTCTTGTCCAACCGCCCAACTCAACTATGACAATGACAACTGGCTCAGAACGAGGCAAGACTAGCTCTACTCCTATTGTCGGACACACCAAACTTCAACCACAAAAGCTAGCTCGTGCAGTGAAGGGTTATAAGCTGCCCAAAACCTCCCCCTTTGTCCGATGCAGGACTGGATGTTGCAATAACCTCTGCTGATTGAACGAGAGAAAAACAAAGCCTCTTACTCGATCTGGGGATCTAAGCCACAACTCTATTCCTGACTAGAAATTTAATAAAGGGCCTTAAGGGAGAGCTGCTCTCTCTATCTCAGGTTCTTTCCCTACTAGGGGCACAAGAGGCACTTTGTGTAAAGCCTACTTCCTTTATACAGGCAATTCCTAAAGTACTAAGCAAGTATAATCTGGATAGAGACATGGGAAACGGCTTGTATCATCTATGCAATCAAAAAACACATATTGGATATTGCTTTCTGTGGAGCCAAGAGATCTATGTGAGAAGCAATCCAGAAACATCTTGAAGAATGCAAGGCCAAAAAAATGGCCAAACAGAAAAGAGAACACAATTGGAGCAGTGAAGAGGGAGAAATCAAGATGGGCCAAAATGGTGGAGCTCACTTTAATTGAATGCAAACAATGGATTTCTATACAGAACTTAGAAATTGGATATCTATCTCACTTGTACATTAGTTATCACCATTTGTCATGTTGCTGGTAGCTCCTTTCAGGTCATTCTGCCTTCCATCAGCACCACTAGTCACATCGACCAGCGCTCCTTCCAGGGTATTCTGCATTTCATCAGCATCATCATTGACACCTTTCTGCAAAAGATGAGGGTCGGTCAGTGTGTTAGAACCTCAGACTAAGAGAAGAGGGAAAAAGGTAAGTGGATACTAAGCTAAAAACTAATTTGTAAATTGCAAAAATTCACCAGTTCCAAGGTTTCAAATACGTAGTTTTCTCTTTTCAATTATTATTCTTTATCAAGGATATTCACATCTATAAACTTCTTAGCACAGATTGTCTTAACTAGAGTTTCCTTCATGTGTTGACATAGCGTGCAAGAGATCTCTATACACGTCGGTTGAGCATTCTTGCAAAGAACTTTTGGAGTTCCAATTTCAGCTTGACTTGAAATTAAAACACCAACTGTAGGGACTACAGATATCTCTGACTTTTTTTCAGAAGGACAGATATCTTCAACGTACCAGGCCAAAACAACTGAACTCAGTTTTCCACCATGCCTCTTTCTTTTGGGCTCTAACCTAAATACTGCCAAGTACCAGTACATATTTAACACATGCATCTAAAAGCTTTTCAACAGCATTGGACCAGGAGCCAAGTAATAGGTAAGGCGTGATAGAAGAGTTGAAACAACCTTCTATCACATGTGGGGGGCAAAAAAATGTAGCAGGTTCTGTCCATTGCTAAGTCAAAGTTGTACCACCCAGTAAGTGTACCGAGTCTCAGAATATAAGTTTAACAGTTGCATCATTCCTTCAGATTGCATGTTCCGGAAAGAAGAAATACAAGAAAGAGAATAGCAGGATTTTGAACAGACTATCCCTTAAAATAGATGTCAAGAGAAAGGGAGAGTCACGAAGACAAGAAATGAAAGTGTTCCCATATTGAAAAAATCAAAGGCCCAATACTAGGGGAGGGTCCTCACATTGGAAAAACTTTGGCAGGTCTGCATGAGCAGTTATAGGAACTAATATAAGAAAGACTTGATCAAAGAAGCTATTCTACCAGTGTGAATTACCTTTTTAGCTAGACCATGAGCAGACATAAGTTCATAGAACTTGCGCATCAGCATTTCTTCCTCAACCTACAAGTAGTACAACGTACAAAACTGATTTATTAAATTGAAAGGCAAATGGAAAGAAAAGAAAATTTAAACTAACAGAATTTTTTTTTTGAAAATGGTAACTATAAACTAACAGAAATTTAAAAGCAGCTAATAAGATTATAAGAAGGATTTTGCTCTCAAAGTTGTCGGAATAGAAGCAGCTACAATCAATTTTGATGCTGAGCAACATGGGTGACAACCCCCCAAGCTCAGGGAGTCCTAAGCAAAATAGCCACCAGGTAAAATGAATGGTATTACTTGTTTGCCCTGATGTTCTACTACATACAACTAAGCCATCCTGTAGGACGTCCAAGATCAGTGGCACTCTAAATAAAACTTTGTAGTTCTACTTAATTAAGTTCATCGAAATCCAAACCAAATTCACATTAAATGAAGCGATCTCTTGTTTGAGAATCAAAATATTTCATCAACCAAAAGCTATCTCAAGAGCAAGTTAAAAAATAATTGAATGACTACATAGATCGGTCTCCCTAGGCCCTTGTTAAAACGTTGTCATCCTAACCTCCACATGCTGGTCTTCCGAACTATGTATTCTTGTAAATGCAAATTATCTTAAAGGTTGTGGCCCTAAAGCACAATTTTATTAAGCACAAACCAGCCTTCTACATGGACCACTTTCACTCATCTAGAGCAGGCAGAGAAACAGAAAAAGATTAAACGGAAAAGGATCAAAATGCCCTTAACGTATTCGAAAAGGTTCAAGGATGCCCTCCTTCCACCTATTGGATCAAATTTGCCCTTGCTTCCACCTATTTGGATCAAATAGCCCTTAATGTTAAATTTAAGGCTAAAATTGCCCCTTCTTTTAACAGAAGCTGATGTGGAATATACAATTTTTTTAACAAAATATGTAACATTATTTTATTGGTCCACATGTAATTAATCTAACCCATTAACCCAAACTTCATCCAACATAGGACCTTAAAGAACTAGCTAATGCAATCTTTGATCAAGGTAACTAATTCTTAGATCGATTTAGAATGACATAATTTCACATTACAGGTTTATTAAAATTTAGCTACTGGTGAAGTGAGGGACATAAATTTAGCAGGCACGCAGCAAAAAGAAAAAAAATGAGATTTCAGAAATTTCTTAAATCCATTCCAAGACAACCGCTTCTGATCGGACTTCACTACTACCTCTTGCATTGAGGACAATAGATTCCTCATTATGCACCACCAACAACTTCACCCCTGTTGCCCAAAACCAACATATGGAAACCCACCTTAAATCCTCTCTCATACCCAAAGATTCTCTCTTTCCCCAAGAACCACGTCCATCACCAATCAATCAGAAAAAAGAGAGAAAAAAGACACCGATAAAGTCCTATGTTGGATGAAGAGGAAGAAGTGTTGAGTCTTTTAAAGGGTTAATGGGTTAGATTGTGTATGGATTTGGATCTAATTACATATGGACCAACAAAAATAATGCCACATATTTAATTAAAATATTAAATATTCCACATCAGCTTCTGTTAAAAGGAGGGACAATTTTAGGCTTAAATTTAACGTTCAGGGCATTTCTAATCCAAATAAGTGGAAGGAAGGGCAAATTTGATACAATAGGTGGAAGGAAGGGCAAATTTGATCCAATAGGTGGAAGGAGGGCCTTTTTGAACCTTTTCTAATACGTTAAGGGCATTTTTTACCCTTTTTCAGAAGATTAAATGGGCTTCACAGCATGGATAGAATGGACCCAAGATTAGAACTCTAGATTTTTGTATCTACTATATTATACACACACACACACAAGTACAGTTTCTACTGGAAACTCGACGCCAAGGGTATTATACCGCAAGTCTGCTTATCAGCTTTTGCTTTCCCTTGATCAAAAGGACTCCTGTCATATTAATCATGTGAGTCCTTGGAAACCGAAAACCCCTCCAGAAATCAGATTCTTTCTCTGGTTCGTTTGCCACTATTGAATACCCACATTGGACCTCCTCAGCAGAAACATCATAAGTTCTAATACTTGCTCCTTCTGTAATTGCCATCCAGAAGATACAGACAACATTTTCTTCCATTGTACAGATAATAGTGGCCTACTATGTTGCTCGGACTCGGATACAGATCTAGAGGTAGGATTCAGCATGATCTAAATTTTAAGACTCGTGGGTACAAATACGTGGATTCACCTAAAAATAATTCTAAATTCTAAAAGTATAGCTACATGCCTAGATTATGAGAGATATTCAGTGAAAGTACTTACCAGTAGTTTGTAAAGAGTATGTGATTCAACCATGGAACAAATTGACAACCATTTCTTTATTCATGAATTTTTAATTGGCTGCAATTTTGTACTAATGTGAGTATTTTCTCGAGCTAAAAGGGTTGTTCTAAGTGTATTATACGTTGGAGGAATATAACCAGATAAAGAATTCTCTAGTAATATATTTTGAAACATGGAACTTTGCTAGATCCCCAGACCCCATTTGTGGGATTACACGGGGTACGTTGTTGTTGTTGGAGCTTTGCTAGATCAAAGGATAAACCTGATGCGTAGAACACACGGGCTGCCAATTTGTCCGCAGTACTTCTTTGATGAATATTGAAAGATTATTCAGTAGCTCCACCTTGCCTTTTTTTTTTTTCCTACCATCTACTTGGATAGATGATTTTTTACCTTCAGCTTGCTCATGCTCCAAGTTCAAAGCCGCACATACATCACTATTGTTTTTTCCTACAAGCTTCAACCCCATGATTTGGAAGCTTTGAGAGATATCTTTTGACTTTATAATATGACCGAGTAACTCTTTTATTGCATAACCAAACCCTATTCCCACCATTGACAACAAGTTGGATAACTTTAACATGATTCCATAGGGGTGTATCATCAAAATCTACTGTGTTTTTTGTTGGTCGTAGAAAGCCTTTTCCTTTTTCAGCCATAGATAAAAGAATTTTGAAATGGATGAAAAATTTCTTATGAACCAGTGAAGAGTTCTGCTACCAGCAAAAGAAGACTAGCAGAAAAGGAGGAAAGTCTAAGTCTTTGGAGGGAAACAAAGTTTTGGAGAGCCCTGACATGAAATGAGTATAGTACTCCCTCCGGATCAAAAAAAGTGTCCACTTAGCCTTTTTTTCTTGGGTCAAAAAAAGTTTCCACTTATCAAATCAAGAAAGAATTAAACTTTTTTTTTTCCAGATTTGCCCCTATTAAGTGTTATATGATCAAATCCCAATGTCTATTTAATTAGTAGTTTAGTCAAATTACCTATTTTTGTCTAGGAGTTAGTATTTTCTTAAGGGGTAGGCAAATGGCTAAGTGGACTCTTTTTTTGATCCGGACGGAGTAGCATTGCGGGCTACCTATGATGTTTGTTAGCTATTTAGACAAATTGACGGTGCATTACTTTTTAGAACATACCATTAAATGATGTAGCACACATCTAATCTCATTTAATGATTTGTTCCAAAAGGTACAAATGTACCGTCAATTTGTCCAAATAGTTAATAAACATCATAAGTAGCCCATAATGCTACTATACTCATTTCATGGTCAGGACTCCCCAAAACTTTGTTTCCCTTCAAGACTTAGATGTTCCTTGTCCTTTGCTAGTCTTCTTTCGCCGGTAGCAAAACTCTTCATTGGTTCACAATATTTTTTTTCAAAATTCTTTCATCTATGGCTTTAAACAGAAAAAGGCTTTCTAATACCAACAAAAAGCGTAGTACATTTTGATAATACTCCCCTATGGAATCATGTTAATCCAACTTGCTGTCAATCATGGTGGGTTAGGGTTTGCTCATGCAACTATTACAACAACAGGGTTACTGGGTCATATTCTAAATCAAAGGACATCTCTTAAAGCTTCCGAATCATAGGTTGAAGCTTGCAAATAAATCAGCAGTGAGCATGAGCAAGCTGAAGGTAAGAAAAACAATCCATCCAAGTAGATGCTAGAAAAAAAAAAAATTACCTTTCACTACCAGAAGGTTCTGATTAAAAAAAAAGGAAAGGTGCAAAAGGTGGAGCTACTAAAGAAATCTTTCCAACATCATCAAAGAAATATTGTGGATAAATTGGCAGCACGTATGTTCTACGCATCAGGTTTATCCTTTATCTAGCAAAGTCTCCATATTTCAAAAGGTAATCACAATTTCTAGCATAGAACGCTTTAACGCGTTAGATTTCTCCGACGTATAATAGGCTTTGAACAACCCTTTTAGCTCAAGAAAAGACCCACATTCACAGAAAATTGCAGAAGATTCATGGAAAAAGAGAGGGCTGTCAATTTGTTCCATGGTTGAATCGCATGCCCTCTACAAACTACATGTAAGTACTTCCACAGATTATCTCTCATAATCTAGGCATATTCTCTAGCTATACTATTAGAATTTCGAATTACTTTTTGCCGAACCCCCACACCTATATCCGCATCTGGAGCCGTACCCACAACAACAACAACAACAACATACCCAATGAAATCCCACAGTGTGGAGTCAGATCATGTCGAATTCAACCTCTAAGAGCCCGTTTGGATGGACTTATAGCTTTTGACTTATAAGCCAAAAATCATGAGTTAGGAATTCTAGCTTTTGGCTTATTTTTGTTGTTTTCACTTAAAAACAAGTGCTTAAAACTTAAAAGCACTTTTTATTTTATCCAAACACTCAAAAATGCTTAAAAGCTATTTTGGCTTAAAAGCACCTGAAATAGGTCAATCCAAACAGGCTCTAAATCCGCACCCATATCTAACACCCGCACCCGAGTCCGACCAACATAGACGAATGCAACACGTCTATAGGGACAACAACAAGACTGCAGATGCATTATCAAAGAAAAGTTGTAATAATATTTGCTCGGTAGTTGGACTAGAGAGGGAATACCATGCTACAATTGCCCTGTGTGTCTAATAAATGTACCTCAGTCTCCACTGATACTAACTATATCCAGAGAGCCATGTTTTGTATGAAAGCAAATGTAATATCAGATTTACTTATTATATGCATTCTATTTCCCCCTAAGCAAAAGAAAAAAAGAAGAAGCAGCTGAACCAATGTCTCAGACGAATCTATGCCACTACAATCTGTCCCTCACCAAGGACATTGCTTAAATTCTTTTCAGGGTTGAATCTCTCCCTTCCGTTTCCTCCCCCAAACCAACTCCAACAACCTGGAAAAATATATTCACTGAAAAAGATTTACGCAAGGGCAGAGAAATTCATAACGTACAAGTCCGCATTACTATGCAAATTAAGAATACAAATTACATAGTTTTGTTCTTGGTGATTTCCCTTTAATTAATACACCCTTTTTGAATGAGTTCTTTTCATTTAACAAATATCCCAAAATAATGTCCTCTAATACATATTGTATATCACAAGAAATAACAGCAGGTGGTCTTAATATTTTGAACATCAACATACGGAACAAAGCTGCTATAGTCAAATTACTTTGGAGTCTTAGCCACAAGGACAAGTTATGGCAAGATGGATTAACTGTTACTATGGGAAGAATAGTGATATCTTTAAAGACATTCCTAAACAAGCATCATGATTTCAAAAAATTTTGAAGGCAAGGAAGTATGAAGAGGATGCAGGGTACAGCATGGTGGTATTACATCAGATGCAGCAGATTGTTACCAAACGGATATACCTAAAACTTAGAGATGACTTTCAAAAAGTGGGGTGGAGAAGGTTGATCTGTAATAACATAGGATTGCCAAAGTGGATCTTTATTCTGAGGATAGCCGTCCAATCCAAAGTGTATACAAGAGATAGGTTGGTAAAGTGGGGGATCACTACAAGCAATGGGTGTCTTCTCTGTGAGCAAGCTGATGAGACTCATTCTCATCCATTCTTTACCTGCCCATTCTCAACACAAGTATGGGCAAGAATGTTGCAGTGGCAAGAGATTAACAAAAGTCCCACTTGCTGGGATGCTTAAGTACAATGGGCTAGCAGTTTTGCAAAGGGAAAAGGCGTTAAAGCTGAGGTTTACAGAGTGGTATTTGCAACGGCAGTATATTGTAGAGGGAGAAGATCCTGAGGGTGTTCCAAGGTGAAAAGCCTCCAGTGGCCAACATAGTCAAGGAGATAGTAGAAGTGCATTTCAGAGAAGCAGTGAAGATTTCCAGATGGTTGGAACAGCATAATTTTTATCCAACATAGTAGTTTGATGGTTTGTATCTGAATTGTATTTGGTTGTGGAGTGTATGTTTTGCTCTTAGTTTATTGTCAAGGGGTAACTGAAGCTCCGGCGCTCAATGTCCAGTACTCAGTTTTTTTTTTTTTTTTTTGGACCGATCATCTCACTTTGGTGATATGAAGTCTTTATTTCCCAAAAACAAAAGTAAAAAATAAAAAAGAAGAAATAACAGGTCCAGTCTGTCGATATAGGTTAAGCTCTCAATAATTTTGCAAAACTAAACCAAGATAGCATAGTCTGATTGGAAAAAAAATATATATATATATATATATATGCAGTCTAGGATATTTAACTATAGTTTCAATATCTTAACCATTTTACTTGGAAATACCTAAGAGATTCCCTTGTCTTGCAAGTTAAAATCTAAAGTTATGCATTTCTGTTTTTCCTATCAATATATGTTTACCTCATAACTTGCAAGACCCTAAGGGTCATCTGTATTGTGTATCGCGTATTAGGTGGAATAATGCTGCTACTAAACTTTAGTACAATGTTTGGTTGCCAATTTACGTCCTGTACAACTAATGCCAGCATTACTTATACATCCCATTCAATACTATTCTTATACATAGTAAACCATGACATTAACAATACCACTACTATTCCTATTCTAAACACCCTGTTCAGTACTATTTAGAAATTATGCAATGCACGTTATTTAATACAACAAACCAAGCATTCACACAAAAAAAAAATGTCAGCATAACTAATCCCAGTATTACTAGTCCCTGCATTACTAATACACCCTATTCAGTACAATTCTTCTACAACCTACCAAACAACCTCTAAAAGCATTAAGACTAATCCAAGCAGATGTATTGGCGAAACACATTACTGTTCAAGCAGAAAGGTTCTTCAATATTCAACTAATTTCTCATTAAAAAAAAAAACAGAAGAGGAAAAATTAAAGGGAAAAGGTCAAAAATACCCCTTTACTTTGGAAAAAGGGCTAAAAATATACTCCAAACTTATTTTGGATCAAAAATACCCCCTCTCACCCATAAAATTTTCAAAAATACCCCTATCTTGACGGAAATTATCCCCCCCCCCCCCAAGTAACCCGAAATCCTTTTTTAAACCCGCTCCATCATTTAAACCCGACCTAACTAAATAATAACCCATAAGATCCGCTTATTCCCCCAATACAGCACGGAATAAAATTGCTAAAAAGGAGAAAAGTGAATACCTGAAGTGTGTGCAATTGATCAGACATAGTTTTATGGGCATTGGAGAGTAATTCACTTTCTTTCTCTAAATGCCTGCACAAAAAACATTAATCAGAGAAAAATTAAAACCCACATACAAAACTAACATCCTGCAACACAACGAGGAACATGAAAATAACTTAAAAGGGAAATTACTTCAAGGTTTCTCCAGTATATTTGGGATCCATGAAAAGAAAGATTGATTCAATTTTTCAGCAATCGCACGAAAGAAAAGAATTGATATTTTCATAAATAAAAACGAATGGTATTTGGATTTCAGATAACTTGTTGGATCCCCAAATAAGATCAAACTGGGCCGTCCAGGCTGATAGTCTATATTAGCCCAATATAGTCAGGACCAATATTCGAGTATTATACTACCTAATAAATGGCAAATTACAATCAAATACCATCTACTTTACAACATATCTACACAATGTATAAGTAGTGTATATTTTATACTAAATATATGCATATACAGTCAAACCTCTCTATAATGGCAGCGTTTGCCCAAAAATTCCATGGCTGCTATAGTGAGGTGTTGCTATGTATGTGTACTACTTTTGACATTTAGATTTCATTTAGCTGTTATAAATAAAACTACGCAAAAAAAAACAATATATATATATATATATATATATTACTTTTTATGCTAGTAAAAACGAAACTAAAAATACTTGTTAATTTAAAATCCCAATTGATTTTCATATTTCATTAATGAAAAGACTAATAAATTACTAAGAAATCCATAACTAGTTATACCATACCGATAAAGAATTAAAATTTAAGGAAAATATGCATTTAAAATTAATTGAAAATTTAAATTTTCATGTTTGATGTAAAAATTCTAAAATTGTAGGTTATTTCATAAATTCCAGTCTCTTAGTAATATTATAACGTTTGAACTGACGAAGATTTTTGTTCAAACTTTCAGCAAGGGAATTCAATAGCTTTTCCTTGAAGGTTGTCTAAGAACTTAATAGTATAATTGAAGATTTTTAGATATTCGTACTTGAAATTTACTATGTACATGACATTAATGATGATTATCATAAATATTTTTATATTTTATTTTATAGATGATATATTTCTTACAACATTATTACACAATATTTGAGTGTGGTGTTATAGAGAGGTAATTTTACAAAGAGTGTACTGTTATAATGAATGTTATTGCTGGTATAGGCAGAATGCTGTTATAGAAAAGTAAAATATAACATAAAAAATCGATTTCGGAGAAAATCAGGCCGTTATAGTAAAATGTTGTTATAACGAATGACAATTATAGAAAGGTTTGACTGTAATATAATACACCTATACGTAACAGATACAACCGAAGTGTATAGGATACTTCGGCCATGTTTGTAAACTGATAGGCTAGAAGGTACTTTTATGCGAATTTTCTTTAAGTAAGAGAAATTGCATAAATGACCTTTTTGAGGTAATTATTTAAATTATGTTCTTGTTAAAGCTGTCAGCTAAGTTTATCCGACTACTTTTAATGGAGAGATTTAATTCAAATGGGAACGTAATTTGAGGAGTGGCCTCAAAAAGGGCCATATGGTGAAATGTAGTAAAATCACCTATGTTCTGAACCAAGCACGTTGTAATTAACTAACTGTTGTCAATAAGTGCTTATTTTTAAAAAGTGAGATGTTTGGTCAAGCTTTTGGAAGAAAAAAAAATGTTTTGAGGAGTAGCAGAAGCTATTTTTCAGAAGCTAAAAAAAATATTTTTCCCCATAAACACTTTTGACGAAAAAACGCTTAAAAACACTTTTTAAAAGTTTGGTCAAACACTAATTGCTTCTCAAAAATGATTTTTAAATTAATTGGTCAAACACAAACGGTTTCTCACCAAAAATTCTTTTTAAAAAAACACTTTTGAAAAAATACTTTTCAAAATTAGCTAATTTTAGAAGTTTGACTAAACTTACTATAAACATTTTATGTTCA
Organism: Lycium barbarum; assembly: GCF_019175385.1. Lineage (NCBI taxonomy): Eukaryota > Viridiplantae > Streptophyta > Magnoliopsida > Solanales > Solanaceae > Lycium > Lycium barbarum. The sequence continues at coordinate 106,369,982 of NC_083347.1, read as the reverse complement.
TATTATAGCCTTCCTTTAAGTTAAACGGACCATAATAGAGAGCGTAGGACTCAATCGCAAAGGCCCAACTATGTTTCATAGTTACCTTTATTTTTTTGTAATTCAATTTACTAAGTTGCAACGCTTTTTTTTAGGTGTATATGAAGCATTACCAACTATAATACTGAGGAATTTTTAATTATGCCACCAAAGTGGCCAAACATGAGAAGTTTCAAAGTTCTTTTTACATATTTTCTTATTAATCCTTTAGGCATATCGGGATAAAAAAAAAACTCTTTCGGCATATAGCAAAAGTTAAGAGAGAGATACTGATTACTTATCTAAGTATGCGAGTTCATATTAGATATTTGTTTTTTGAAGGAGTTTGATTCTTTTCCTACCACATGCACAAGGAAGAGCTCGAAGGAGGTGCCTTTTTTTTCCCTACAACAATAATAACTTAATCAGATGAGGATTTAAAATTTGAACTTTACAAGTATAGTATGTTAGTGAACTCACTGACCTTTTGAATTATTTAGTTTGAACTTTAAATTTGTGACTGAGTAGATAAACCACATTATAAAAAGCGATTGAACATAAAAAGACTTGGACCCAATTGAAATACAAGAAAAATTAACTTCTTCTGCAAATGCTACAATATCCTCTCAATTTCTGCTAATGCTTTTCTTTTAGACTTGTCATTTCTTGCACTATCGTATAGTCGTGTTCCAATTGACTATATTACCTATTTGAGTATATTACCTATTTGAGTCCTACTAGTTTCTATTTATGTTTCCTTTTATCTATTTTAGTTTTTTTTAAGGCCTGACTGTGTATATAAATGAAGGAGGTAAAATTGCAAAAAAATTTAGAGTTTGCAGCACGCTCTCTCTCTCACAGTTTTTTTCATCTAAAAATGCAGTTATTTTTCTCTCTCTTAAGAAAGATTGACTGTTTCTTAAAACTTGAACACAATTTCTATTTGTAAATTGGCGGTGATAGAACAACTCTATTGTGCTAATATTAGGATGCATCATATAGGTTTAATGTGTTAGAAGTAGCTCTGCAAATGAATATACCTAAAGAAACAGTAACACTTCACCGATACTATGCTAGAAAAGTCTAAGAATACGAGATTTGCATGCCCATCTTTCGAGATGGTTCAGAAAACATAGATAAAAAACGTAGAAACTTCTAAGTTTTTAGTTGATTATTGCCCCTTCATCTCCCAGCAATCTCACGATAATCATTCATACATCAGTTAAGACCATGTAATTAGGTCATTACTATTACATGTCTAATGTTGGCTGCAAAGATGAAGAATCACGACTTTTTTCCATATGATTTAGTCTTACAAATCCACTAGAAGAGTCGAAGGCCTATATTGGTTTTATCTCATATCTACAACACTAAATCCAAATGTTAATATATTTTTATTTGTTAAGTTTAGAAAAAAATGAAAAATATGTTGTTTATTGATGAAAGAAACAAAATTGTTTACCTCTCTGAAATCCAAGAAGGATTTCATCAACTTTTTCAGTGGGAACCCATCCCTTTTGCAAAGCAACGGACAAAAAGACTCAAGAAAGTTCAATGTGTTTAAGATACTCAACTTCCAATCAAGAGAAGGCACAATACAATGCACTTTTTGAAGCAAATACTTCTGTGCAAGACCTAAGACCTCCCCTTGCAAAGGTTTAAAATATACCCAAGTTAGGGATTTCTTTGTTTCAACTGAAAACAGAAGGAACTAGTGATTTAAAGCCGATTTTTAATAATTAAGAGGCTTATTTATTTATTTATTTATTACTTGTTCTTTATAGGGTAGTATTTTAAAAAAATATAAAGTCTTTAACTTCACATAGTAATCCTATTGCTATTAGTTAAATTAGTAGGATTTCATTTAAGTTAATTAGATGTTAACCGTGTGTTTGCAATACAATTCGGTGGATGTTTGTTTTATAAATTTTATTTACTAATATGAAGAGTGAATCGCTTAATTCAAAATTCTGAAATATCTCAACTATAAAAAGTAGGCAGTTTTTCTTTCTTTCTTTTTTTATAAAGATTTTTTACTTTTACCTATTTATAAAATTCTGAAATACCTACAGTCAATGCAAAGACTGTAAGGTCATTCCGAGCGACTATCTTACAACCCGAAATAAGCTCTTGGTGATGGATTTAGGGATCAAGATGACGAGGAAGAAGAGGGTCGTGGATGACCGACCTAGGATCAGATGGGGGAGTTTGACCACGACTAGTGCCCTGGAGATGGGAGAGAAATTGAAGGATATGGGGGCCTGGGATAGTAGTGGGGATGCGACCAGTATGTGGGATAGGACGGCTAGTTGCATTAGGGTGGTAGCAAGGGAAGTGTTGGGGGTCTCGACAGGTAGTCGAGGTCAGCATCAAGGGGACTGGTGGTGGAATGGAGAAGTTCAAGGGAAGGTGGAAGCAAAGAAGGTGGCGTATGCGAAGTTGATAGAAAGCAAGGATGAGGTGGAGAAGTGGACGAATAGGGAACTTTATAAGATGGCGAGGAAGGCGGCGAAGTTGGCGGTTTCGACGGCAAAAACGACAACTTTTGAACGCCTTTATGCTGAACTAGAAGAGAAAGAAGGGGATCAGAAATTGTTCAGGCTAGCCAAGGCGAGAGAGAGAAAGGCACGTGATGTGGATCAAGTGAAGTACTTCAAGGACGAGCATGGAAAAGTATTGGTAGAGGAGACTCTCATTAGACGGAGATGGCAGTCATACTTCTATGAACTCTTGAATGAAGAAGGGAACAGAGACATTGTGTTGGGAGACTTAGAACATACAAGAAGGCGTCACGATTTTGGGTATTGCAGGAGTATTAAGGTTGAGGAGGTTAAGGGTGTTGTTCGTAGGATGCGCAGGGGAAGAGCGACCGAACCTGACGAGATTCCTGGGGAATTTTGGAAGAGCGCGGGCCCGGCAGGTTTGGAGTGGCTGACTAGGTTGTTTAATGTCATCTTTAAGATGGCAACGATGCCCGAAGAATGGAGGTCGAGTGTAATGATCCCTCTATACAAGAACAAGAGAGATATCCAGAGTTGCAACAACTATAGCGGTCGGTATCAAGCTACTAAGCCATACTATGAAAGTGTGGGAAAGGGTGGTGGAGATGAGGGTGAGGAGAGACGTGTCTATTTCAGAGAACCATTTCGGATTCATGCCGGGACGCTCAACTACAGAAGCCATCCATCTTGTAAGGAGACTGGTGGATAGGGAGAAGAAGAGGGACTTACACACAGTATTCATCGACCTAGAAAAGGCTTACGATAAAGTTCCAAGAGAGATCCTATGGAGATGCTTGGAGGCTAAAGGTGTACCTGTGGCGTACATTAAGGTGATCAAGGACATGTATGAGGGAGCCAAAACCAGGGTAAGGACAGTAGGAGCAGACTCAGAGCACTTTCCAGTTGTGATGGGGTTGCATCAAGGATTAGCTCTTAGTCCGTTTTTATTTGCCGTGGTGATGGATGGATTGACGCGGCAAATTCAAGGTGAGGTTCCATGGTGTATGCTTTTCGCGGATGACATAGTCCTGATCGACGAGACTCGTAGCGGAGTTAACACTAAGCTGGAGGGTTGGAGACATACTCTGGAGTCTAAAGGGTTTAAGCTGAGTAGGACCAAGACAGAGTACTTAGAGTGTAAGTTCAGTGAAACACCTCAGGAGGCTGGCTTGGAAGTGAGGTTTGGTACCCAGGCCATCCAGAATAAAAGTAGTTTCAAGTATCTTGGGTCTATTATGCAAGGCAGCGGGGAGATTGACGATGATGTCACACATCGTATTGGGGCAGTGTGGATGAAATAGAGGCTTGCTTCCGGAGTTCTATGTGACAAGAAGGTGCCACCACAACTTAAGGGCAAGTTCTACAAAGTGGTGGTTAGACCGACTATGTTGTATGGGGCGGAGTGTCGGCCAATTAAGATCTCTGACGTTCAAAAGATGAAAGTTTCCAAGATGAGAATGTTGAGATGGATGTGTGGCCACACCAGGAGTGACAGGATTAGGAATGAGGATATTCGGGACAAGGTGGGAGTGGCCTCGGTGGAAGACAAGATGCGAGAAGCGAGATTGAGATGGTTTGGGCATGTGAAGAGGAGATACAGATGCCCTAGAGCGGAGGTGTGAGAGGTTGGCCATAGATGGTTTCAGACGAGGTAGGGGTAGGCCGAAGAAGTATTGGGGAGAGGTAATTAGACACGACATGGCGCAGTTACAGCTTACCGAGGACATGACCTTAGATAGGAGGGTTTGGAGGACCCAGATTAGGGTAGAAGGCTAGTAGATAGTCTCGTTATCCTTTCTTATTTGTAGTCGCATTATCGCAGTATAATTTCTGGTGCTCTGATTTCTGCTATTATCTGTTATTTCATGTGCTTTGATTATCCTATGTTATCTGTGTCGCTTGCATTATTTCATTTCCATATCGCTTTGAATCTCTTAGCCTTATCCGACCTTTTTTTATGCTTTTTTTTATTGAGCCGAGGGTCTTTCGGAAACAGCCGTCCTACCTTGGTAGGAGTAAGGTCTGCGTACACTCTATCCTCCCCAGACCTCACGTTGTGAAATTTCACTGGGTTGTTGTTGTTGTTGTTTTTATTTTTTATTACAAACTACAATATTGTTTAAGTAAAAATATAATCATAAAATTCACTATTAATTAAAAAAATGAGACTCAAATTCTTTGGGCCTAAAGCAAAGGCTTCGATCACTAGCCTCCCCGTTGATCCACGCTGACTAAATCGTATGGGAAAAAGTCACGATTATTCATTTTGGCAGCCAAAATTAGAAATGTAATAGCCCTGACTGGCATGGTCTTAATCGATGTATGGATGATTGTCGTGAGATTATTGGGAGATGAATGGGAAGCAACCAACTTAAAATATTAAAAGCTTCTACGCTTTTTATCTGTCTTTTCTGAACCATCTCGAAAGATGAGCCTGCAAATCTCATACTCTCTTTAGGTGTATCTATATATATATATATATATATGATGCATCCTAATATTAGCACAAGAGTGCAGTCATCCTATCACTATCAACTTACACACTGTGTTCAAATTTTAGAAGAAAAGTGAGAGAGAGAGAATTTTGCACTAAGTGGTACAAGTTGAGTTTTAACCACAAAATAGAATACCGTTCAAAGTTTGTGTTTTCTATATATGCACTACAATTACAAAGAGCCATGTTGTTTGAAATCCTCCTATGATCGTGTTTGTAGTGGATCTTTCAAAAATATCAATATATGTATTTTAAGTCAGTATCAGAATTTAGCTTGTTATACACTGATTGTGTACATAATATTCACTATCATGTTACTTCCTATAGCAATCATGAACTGGAATATTCATTCTTTGTATAGCTAGCAAACTTGTATTTTAATATCTCTATTAAAAGATTCGCACCTTTCTTACAAAAATGGAAGAACCTTCAAATTCCAAACTTTTTAGACAGCATGATTTTGAAAATTAATAATTACAACGTTAGGCTAAACACAGTACTTTACAGAAACTAGTTAAAGCCTTTAGAACTCAAAGTGACTCAGTTCCATGGCTTTTGGTCCCCTACTCCCTGTGGCTGTGTGAATGGCTAACAGTAAAGTACGCTGTTTTAGACTTTTGTTAAAGCACCTTTCTGTGTTACTTATGAATAATCCATTTAATTAGTACGTGTTACTCTTTTAGAAAAAAGTCTTAAAGAGCCGTTTGGACATGATTTCATCTCATGAGATGAAATCGTGAGATGAAATCATGTTTGGACATGCAATTTGGATTTCTTAAGTTGCAGTTTTTTTTTATAAGCATAAAAACCCTATAAGTTGTGAAAACTATCAAAATTTTCTCAATTCTTATGCAATCTTACCAAATGAGTAAATTATAGTTCATAATAAAATTAATACGCTACTAGAAGGTCTTTCTAAAAAATACAATATCAATTGATCAAACTTTAGTTTTACATGAATAGTAATGTAACTACTCTTTAATATAATTCTCCCACATGGTACGAACAATCTCTTCACGCTGAGCATGCATTTCCCGGTTGGTAAACATGATTGGTAAATATATCTACCAACTTATGGGTCTTATTTTTACAAAATATAAACGTACGGGTTAAATTTTACATTTACATTTTTTGAAATCATGATTTCAAATCCCAAATCATGCCTTTTTGGATGATTTGGGATTTCATCTCATGAGATGAAATCAGATATAAAATCGCATGTCCAAATGGTGAGATGAAATCGCATGTCCAAACGCCTACTTAATATAAATTGGAACAATCTATAGGCTTTTGAGTGTTAAAAGATGAGGAATTGCGGCAGCCTAACTCTTGCATATTCATTGAACTAATCTTGTTTATTTAAAACTATCGAACTTTAGAATAGCCTAGTTTGATTAGATAAGGAGGGCTAATCCAGAATTAAGTTTGGGACTTAATTTATACTTTGTTTGGACCTTCAACCAAATAAAGTATAAATTTAGTCCACTTAATCTTGAATATCCCATCAAATTAGGTATTATTTTATCTCATCACTCAAGTGGGATAAATAAGTGCAATGATTATAATCTCAAGAATATAATCTCAGGATAACTTAATATGCGAAACCAAATGACCCCTTAGTATCAAAAATCGTTGGCTCACAACAGGAGGGATATATAGCTCCCTAATTAGAAATTTCTCAATTTCAAAGTTTGAAACTGATATCTAAAATTAAAGGTGGGGAGATCCTGACCATGTTATCATACCTTTGGTGATGAATAATGACGATGGGTATTGATAAAGATGATTGATGATAATTAGTGCATGTGATTATGACTAAGTAGGAATTAAAATCATATTAATCTGATGAAGTTCAAGCTTTTAAACACACAATCATCATTGCTTAGTGGTCGTTCTTGATTTCACCAACTGCAGTTTACAGCATCGCTGTCTTTTTGCCTTGCACTTTACATTAATTAATTTTGAACATCCGTCCACTCAATGTGATACTCGTGAAATTAAGTACAATATGAACTTTTAAATATAAGAATTAATCATCCCCACAAACAACCTAGAGTTTTTGATAATTTGACATTTTGATGCTTATAGTTCCTGTAATTATTAAGCTTGATTCTTGATATTCAGACTAAAGACTTTGTCAAATATTATGTAGCTCTTAGCACTATAAATTTAAGATTTTTTAGATTTAGGAACTGACACGTGGCAAGGATGTCAGTCAATGGTCACTCAAAGTGTCCAGAAGAATAGGATCACCGTAAAGAGAGCCCGGAGCAAAAAACATACCGGTAGCACTTGTCCAACACTGAAGGTGGTTGTTCGAGTAGGATACAAACCTATGGCCGACTAAGAAGCAATTCAAGATGTGATCGTTATAGAAGAACCCCTAGATTCCTCCAGCCTTTATTAGCCTTTGTTACCCTTTATTGAGCCTGTTTGGATGGGCTTATGCCTATAAGCTGAAAACAGCTTATAAGTCAAAAAAAATAAGTTGGGGTAGCCCAACTTATTTTTTTTTGGCTTATAAGTTGTTTTCAGCTTATAAGCTGCTTTAGATAAGCTAAATTAAATGGACCCAATTATTTTTTTTAGCTTATTTTAAGCACAAAATGACTTTAAGCTGGCCAGCCAAACACTCAAAAAAGCTAAAAACAGCTTATAAGCAACTTATAGGCAACTTATAAGCCAATCCAAACGGGCTCATTATCCTTTATCACTTCTTAATTAAATTTAATTGTAGCATTAATATTGGTAATTAAAGGGACATGATTTGTGGATCATGCACCCCATAGCTCTATTATAAAAACTAGATGGCCTATGCCCGTGCTGCGCACGGGCCCAACACTTCGGATTATAGTGTATCTATGTATATGTAGTTGTGTTTAGATAATGATAATATATATATATATATATATATATATATATATATATATATATATATATATATACTATGTTCAAAATACGATTAATATAACATTGTAGTTTGTGCTCCGTATCTAGAACTTTATTTTATTCGTGTTTTCTACGAAAATTTATTAATACTCTTTAAAAGAGAAGACTTGTTTAAAAAGAAACTATTTTTCTCTCTTTGAGATAAAACAATAGCAATATTTAAGCATTAGTTGATACTTTCAATTTTAATTCGATTAATTTAACGGTGTAAAATACTTATTATTTTTTATCAAATTTTGATTTAGATAATTCTAATTTAAATTATTAAATTAATTTTACATGTTTAAAACGAAAAAAAGTAGAAATTGATTTTACATGTTTAATTGTAAGGCATAACAAATTTGACACAGAAAGTGCATCATACTTCTACTTACATTGTTCTCAGCCTTTTCATGTTCTTATACGATTTAGCAAGGCTTCAATTATATGCTTAACCGGAGACTCTAGCTCAAAGCTTCTCCAATGCCTAGGCTATTTACTTTGCTTATTTTCTAATTGTATTTCAATAAACTTGTTTGCTACTGCTAAATGCTAATTATGTCATTATTTTCGTCATATTAATGCACGTGTTCTTAATCCCGTATACAAATTAGACTGCACCGATCGATTTACGGGTAAACACTCATCATCCCATCATACTCTTGATAATGAAGCTTATTTTCATTCATAATAGTAAAAAAGAAAAAGGAACTGGAAGAGAGCCCTGTTTCTTTTTTTCTCTCTCTTTTTTCTTTTTAGGTTCATTAGACTTCTTATTGATTAGAACTTTCAATTATCATGGTAGAAAATTGATATATTTTTTTTTTTCGGAAAGAGACGCATGGCCACAAGATGGTCCAAGATATGTCATTAAGGTACAAAAATCAAACGTAAGTCGTTTTGGTTGGATAACGTTTTTCGAAATTATCTTTTTGGAAAGTATATATTTAAATATAGTTGGTAAGTAAAACATACCTTTTAAAAATTATAGAGGAGTATGAAATCTTAGTAATATTATTATTCGCAAATCAAATACTAGTATCGTTTGAAAATTTTGATTTTAAAATTATTCAATAATTTCTAAGTATTGATTCAGTAAATGATGTAAACCTAAAACTTAAAGATAGCTGTAATTATCACGTAAAAAAAGAAGATAATTATAAGAAAATTAACTTCCATTCAATAGTAAAATAATTATTTTCCCTCTTTCAGTGAAATGTATATATTTTTGTTGTAAAGTACTTTCTGATAATCAAACACTAAAATGACTATCATATGAAAAAAAGAAAAAAAAAATCTAAAAATAATTTCTGTCATTTCAAATCAGTACATATATCTATATTTATACCAAATCGTTAGCCGAAATTTTATAATATTAGTATTTTATTTTTTACATAATACATACTTCCATTAATTATTATTTGGCATCACATAATATATACTTTACGAGTTATTAAGTGAGAAGTCCGGATCAGTCAAAAAGGTGATTCAAAATTGATATTAGAGAAAGGAGAGTGAGGGAACGAGGGGACAGCCCTCGGCATCATCCAATTGGCTGCAATAGACAGGTATGATTATTACATAAATTTAGATAACATATATCTAAGGGCTTTAAGGAGAACCAGAACATCCACGAGTGCAACACGTGAAGCGAATCCAATTTGTACAATGTTGACAAGATTAATAATTACGTAGTTGGTTTGACAAAAACCATGTCCATATCGCTGCCAAAACATAAAGCGACTAGATCGGATCTTTGCCATTCCAAAATGATCAATAAGAACCACTACTTCATCTACTAAATTGTTCGTGTGAGGAATCAATCATGGATCATCTCAATTCTTGGTGCATGAAAAGATAATCCAAGATTTATTAGTAAGAAAATGTGTTGGCTATTTCTAAATACATAAAGAATATATAGGAGAGTGCCTATGTGTTCAATGACCTTAACCAATTCAATATTCAAATTGTAATAACTTAAATTATAATCATGTTACGAATTTAAATTTTAATAATTCTTTTTATTGGTGACATACTTTTTAACTTTTTTATTCTCTCAGTTTTCATTTTATATAGGCATAATACATAAACAGGCCCTTAAATTTGGCCTTAGCTGACAAGTATGCCCTCCAACTTTGGGTGTGCACAAGTAGGCACCTCAACTTGTATAAAGTTGAACGTGTAAACACAAATGTTACTGAACTCACTGACCTTTTTGTTTACCCCTTAAAAAGGTAACAATTGAATTTATACGCGGTTAAAGGATATGTGGCTAAATTTAGTGAAATAATAAAGTATAACTTGCAATCTATGATAAGTAAAGAACAAGAAAAAGGATGGCCGTAAATGTTATTGTAGAACACAGTAACTTGGTTCGGTATGGAGCAATTTGGTCCGTTTCCCGAGCCAAGGCTTGTTTAATCTTAAGAACTTGCAGATTTACAGTGTGTGAATGTAGAAAAAGATGAGAATCAGATGCCCTAATGAAGGGATCTCCCTCTATATATATAGTACTAGAGTTAGAGTTATGCAAGGTAACTAAAATTTGAAAAAGAGATAATGATCCCGATGATCTCGGGTGCCTTAACGGTTGATGGTGCAACGGCTGGCTCAACTAACGGCGGGAATCTCACTACAGGTCGGATTTCTCGGGTTCGTGTTGATCAGTGCCCCTCTAGATTGTGACCTCTCGGGACTTATTTTGTCCGACTATTTGAACCTTCTTATTTTGGTCCGATCTTCCATCGACAAATACAAACACTTTGTTCCGGTTTACACAGTGTACAGATAGTCCCTCCATTTCCTGGTGGAAAGTATTGGCCCCGGGGAATGGATCTAAATAAAAAACGAAGTAGTCCTTCGGCAGAAACACTGCAGGCCCGGTTTCGCCACCTGAAAGGACAATTCCAGCTCTGCACTCTACACGATGTGGATGCACTCTGCACGATGCTGATTGTTCATTATTACATTACTAAAGTGATCAACCTTGGAAGCCGTGTGCTATCAAGGCTTCCAAATTTTTTCAACTTCTAATCCCTATAAAAGGCAAGTATTTCTTCATACTTATTCACTTATACGCTTTGCATAGAAAAAACCCTAAAGAAGAAAATCGTGTCAGGAAGTTTTGAAACTCCTCTTTCAAAACCTCTTCCTTCAACCTCTTTCAAAACCTCTCCCTTCAATAATGTCTTTCATTCCTTTGTTAACTCAAACTTCTGCTAGTCCTTTGTCACTATCTCGTTCTTCTCTGTCATCGCCAATGGCAGCCTCTAGCCATGAAGAACTTGAGTTTCTTACTGCTGATATTCTCCCTGTTGGTTTCAAGTATCAAAGTGATTGCAAAGTTTCAAACCATCTTGAATCCGTGGAAAGCTTTGAATTGTTCGTCGATGATGCCACTATCCCTAAGGTCCGAGGTGATTGCAACTTGGGTGTCGGTATTGACGTCACTCCGTTCGGACGTGGGGCAAGAATCAACCACCATGTCCCAAGTTATTCCCTGGTGTATACATAACTTTTCGTAATCGGCTACTCCTTCCCCATTCCTCAGGTAATAGAGGACTTTTGCCGCTGTTATCGGATTTGCATCGGGCAACTTGCTCCGCAAGTTTGGAGGTTGGTGTATCGTATCGACCTTCTGGCCAACATAGTCGGAGTTTCTTTTACCCTCTACCATTTGATCCATATCTACGTTCCACGAGTTATTCGAGGCGGTCTGGTACATCTGTATCCTCGTGGATCTCGAGGTCTCATCGATCCGGAGGACGATTATGATAGGGGTTAGTTACACCGATTTGTCACAATTCGGACTAACCAGGTCCATCGTTCTTTACCCAAGCCGTTTCCTGAAGTGTGGAATCCTACTCATGTATCAGTCAAATGGGAGCTTATAATTAGAATTTCTGATTGGGTTGTTTCTTTGCTAGACGACTCTCGCGACCTGACTCGCTCGTGGAGAAGTATCTCCTCCGGATGGTCGAGAGGGAAGAATCGTGGTAAGCTTCTAACCTTTGAATTTATCCTCGTAGTGTTTATCCGTTGTGTGTCTTACGTTAAGACCCTTATTTATAGGTCTTTCAACGAAGAGGCTCTCCTCGAAGAAAAATGCTAAAGATGACGGCACCACAAGTTCTGTTCCTCCGAGCGAAAAATCAAAACAAAGGAATGTTCCGACCTTCCTGGTTGCCTTCACGGGTATTAGCTCCCGGATTAGATCCCGTCACCTGCTTTCGGAGGCTAAAAAGGAAGTTCTTCGAGGGGAACAAGCTCCGGTAGTCATTCTTGATGACGATGAGCCGCCAGCCGAGGTCAATGCTGTCGTACAGGTCAGTTCCAGCGGCAACTCGACTATGCCGAAGTGTGGACCTGAAGCCACTTAGGCAAAGTATAAACCTACTAGAGCACCCGAGGATATGAGCCGAAGTTCTTAACCATCGGGTTGTCGGATTAATTTTTCCCCATTTTTGTTTAGGACCAAATGCTTAGCCATGTTTTGTACGGTTATTATAACAGAAGTAGTAACATTCCTACCAATGTATAGAAGTTTAATTTTGAACAAAATAGGACCCTTTTGGGTTATGAATGCTTTTATTGTTTTTCAGTTTAGCCCGAACTGAACCGGATCTTTTTTGCGCATATATTTTTCCTTTATGTTCGAGAAGTGGAATGTCGATCCCGATATAATCTTCTTTTGTAAGTTCTCGAAATTGGCGAGAAGACAAAATGTCTTTTCACATCACGTCCGTCTGACTTTGACCACGTGTAATCCCCTTATCAGTAGTTTGTTCGGTTCTCTGATCGAGGCATTTCGTCATAATTACCCATCGCCAATAAAAGCCCGTTTCCTTCTATTTCACTATTTAATGCTTGATAAAACCATGCCTAGTTTTCTACTTTTTGTTTTCTGCCTTCACCTGAAACGTTTGATCCCCCGTCGAAATCTTTAAATCTTCATCAGAATCTTTAAACCATCATCCAGTTCTTGAGCAATTTTACCCAGATCTTCTAATTTTCACAAGATTTTCCTTTCCACCATATTTTCACAGAAAATGGCTTCGACCTCGAGATCCTTTTCACGAACTGCCTCTCTGGCTGTCTCCTCTCTCACAGCCCAGGTCAACATCCCGATCAAACCTCAGGCTCGTGATGTTATGCCTTCGCAATATTATTTTAATGCTGAGTTGTTGGTCGAAAGGCCTCCGCCTATCGTCGATCAATAATTCAACGTCTGGCGATACCCCTCCTCGATCAAGAAGACGGACATTTCTTGGGTTCGCCTCGAATGTGGATGGACAACCAAACTCTCCAAGGTCATAGTCCTGGGTCCGGATGACGACGTGACCACCTACAAGGAAGGGAATTTGAGTGTTTACACTTATCCCTTTACGTTCAACCTCGAGCCCGCCATCGATCAGGTGATCCTCAATATGTGCAAGACATATAACTTATGTCTCGTACAAATTGGTCCGAATGTATGGCGGATCGTGATTTGCCTCCGCTTTCTGGCGAACAATGTCAACATGGATTTTACCCTGCACCATTTAATCCGACTATATTGTCTGCAGGTATTTCAAGGTGGGATTATAAAGCTTTTCAAATGAGGAAAACACCCGATTCTCTCCAGTGTAGACGAAAACAGACATCGTGGTTGGCTGGAACATTTTGTCCGGGTCAAAACCGTGACGTTAATTCTTGAGAGTTCCATGCCCTTTCCTGAACGATGGAATGATAAACGTAAGTACCTCGGCACTCACGACGCCTCTCCCACCCCCCTTTTTTGTGGAGAAATTTAACTCTCTGTATCTCAGCCACTGTATGAGTACCAGCCGAGCTACCCGACTTTGCCAAGTGGGTTGAGGATATCATGGCCCAATATCCTCACGAGCTTTGCACTTGGAGGGACTTATCCGAGGATAAGTGGGTGGCTAAAAATCACAGTAAGCCTTCTGTCTGCGCTTCTTCACACTTCCTCTCACCCGTTAGCTCGATATTAGCTTTGATAGTGCTATTTATAGGTTTGCCGATGGGCAAGTCCACACCGAGGCCCGCGCCAGCTGGTGCTCCCCTCGCTCCGAGTATGATATTTGATACGTTGGCCTCGACACGGGTTACTGTTGAAGCGGCGAAGAAGAAAAAGTCTGCTTCTAAATCTTCCAAGCCTCCAAAGTCATCTACGAAGGCCAAAATAAAAAGGAATAGTTCGAGGGCTGGAGGCTCCTCCTAAGTCCGGGGTCGTAGAGACTTCCTGGAAGATGAAATTATGATCACCAGTGTTACCACTACCGCTGCCGCCGAGGTGGATCCTTCTACCGGTGCTATTTTGGAGGAGAGAGGTACGACTACTCTAACTGATGCCTCTACCTTCGCACCTGCCACTATCGAGGGTCCTTTAGTCCCCGTGGCTAAAACTTCACAATATCCCGCTCCGCTGAGGGTCGTTATGCCCGAGACAGAAACTGTTGTTGTTGGGGATGAATTTTCTTCGGAAGGGAAGCCCCTGTTCAAAAACGCCAGACGGACCGAACCACCCTCCTCCCCTGCCCGTTCCTATAAGCAGGTGGATTTCGAAGATATGTTCTCTGAAGAGGGGGTTGTAACAATAGCCATTGTTATGGTGGTGGACTCCGGATTTGGCCACCTTGCCATTCCCCAAAGGCCAAGGAGGCCTTCCCAGTCCCTTGAGAGGAACCAGGACGGTTCTAGGTCGAAGCTCGTGGATGTTTTTTCCTACCCCTAGCGCTGATCCAACTAAGACGAGGTCTGATACCATCATTGTCGCTAAGGACTCTAGCTTTTTATCCCGGCCTGTTGGGGTGGCCAGCTATGTTCGACCGCTTGTGTCAGGGTCCGACAAGGAAAAAATGGAAAGAGTGTTTTGGCAATGCCTTTTTAATGAAAGCATGCATGCCGCTAATCGGGTATGCGTTCCCTCATCTCAAGTTTTGTTCATTTGGGCAATTTTTATTTTTAATCTGCTAACTTTTAATTTTTATCCCTTTACAGTCCATCATGCTAGCGAATGAGGGCTTTATTTGAGCAATGAGGGACATGGATGATTTGCGAGGTCAGCTAGATGCCCAGGGCCGGGAAGTGGAGAAGTTCAAGCTTCTGTTGCAAGAGAAAAAGGAGCGGTTGCAGTGGAATGGGGACCTGGTAGTCTTTGGTGCCGAGCTCAAGGAGGCTAAAAAGGAAAACCTCCAGTCAATGAAAGACGTCGAGCTTCTTACCGAGAAGAACCGAGTCCTTGAGGCGGACCATGCTCATTTTATTCATGAAACTATAGCCTCGGCCAAGAAAATCGAGGAGCAAGGGGCCATAATTACTGGGTTAAGGCAAGAGATCGAGTCTCTTAAGGCCGAAGCTACCAACGCTGGCCAGAGGCTTGCCCAATTCGAAGTCGAAAGGGCTTCCGAGCAAGAAGTTCTGAGGGTGGCTCAAGAGAAAGTGAAAAATCGAGCCAAGGCCAACGAGGAGCTAAGGGTTGAGCTCGAAATTTCTACTAACGCCCTCAAGACCCTCAGACAAAACGCTTCTGAATTATCGGCCCAACTTCAACAGATTTTGGCCAAACGAGAGCAAGCCCGTGTCGATGTCGACATAGCGAAGGCTCGGTCTGTGTTAAAGATGGAGCACATTAAATGGAATTCTTGGAGGCTAACTCTGGAAGAAGCTCAGGCCGAACTCGATGGTATTGCTGCTGAAATCGAAGAGGCAAAGTCCATTGAAGATAGCGCGCTGAGGGCGCTTCTTAGGGATAGCTTGGAGGATGATCCCGAGGATTCCTGCTCCGTAGGTTCTGAATCTTCTCTGGAGGACTAGATAGGCTTGTTAGGAAGCCTTTGTATTTTTCTTTTGTTTTTGTAAATTAACCAAAGGTCGGTTTTTGGCCTTGTATTTATAAAATGAAGACTTTGATCCGACTTTATTTTTGCCGGTATTCCCCTTCTCGAACATTTACTTGCTTTCAGTAATTAAATCAATATTTTGACTGTCAATATTTGATAAAAGGGAAGTGAATCAACTTGGACCGATGTTTTGGCCAAGTATGAATTGGGCTTGGCCTTGAATAAACTTTTAATATGCTTTTACCTCGATGAGAAGCTCTATTTTAACGGATCCCATTTTAAGTTAAAATAAGCTTGCAATATACCGAGCTTTTTTCCTGCTGGTATTTCTATGCAAGGGCCTCATTTTTCATATTTTGTGAGTTCGGACGTCTCCGAATCACTTCGAAACTTTAGGGTTTTGTTAACTTGAGACTTTGATGCCTTTGTTTTTATTCGTCTGTCCCGTGACGGTAGTCCGTTAGTCGAGGGTAGCCTGTGGGCTTCGAAGATTAATTGTTCGGAGATGTTAAACGGATATTCATGCAAAGGTATAGTTGACACAAATTTTACCCGAACTGTGCTTCTCATTTAAAACCTTTACCTCGTACAAACAACTAGGACGATTCACTTGATCTTTTTTCTGCCCTTGTCGTAGCAAGTAAAACTAACTGAGCACGATTCATTCGATCGTTTGGCCCTTAAAAAAAATCCTAGTGCATAGTGCAAAAAATGCAAAAAAATAAATAAAAATATATGGCTTCTTTGAGTGACCTCGAACTTGTAGAGGGCATGGCAGTCCCCTGGTGTTTGTGTTCAAAGTATGAGAAGTCAAATACTGTGAATCGACGCAGGGCACTCCTCAGTCCTTGACATTTAGCCCGTCTTCGATATAAAAGGTAACACGTTGTATATTATTGCCTCATTAAAAACCTTGTCAGAAAACCCACTTCGGGACAAAACCGAGCTAAGGAAAAAAGAGTGCAACATGTGTTTTCAGGCCTAATTCTAATATTTTTAGTTCTATTTCGGTCTGTACCTACAAGGGCAGTTGGCAAACAACTTAAAGAAATTCAGAAAGGGTTACCGATCATACCTCAGCAACAATATATTTTCAAGTGTGCTACGCTCCAATTATTTGGCAACTGCTGGCCATCTTCTGATTCGAGCTTGTACGCACCTTTAATGGTTATTTTGGGCACTCTGTACGGTCCTTCCCAATTCGGACCCAGCTTCCCCTCGTATGGATTTTTGGTGTGCAGAGTAACCTTCCGGAGGACCAAGTCCCCGACTTGGAAGTGTCGAAGATTTGCCCTTTGATTGTAGTACCTTCCCATCCTTTGCTTCTGTGTTGCTAAGCGAACCACCGTCGTTTCACGAAGTTCATTTGTTAAGTCGAGGTTTACGGCCATAGACTCGTTGTTCGATTCTTCCGTGGCGTATTGGAATCTCAAACTTGGATCCCCAACTTCGACAGGAATCAAAGCCTCGGCACCATAAACTAATGAGAACGGTGTTTCACTGAGGCATGACCTCGATGTTATTCTGTAAGCCCAGAGTACTTTCGGTAATACTTCTTTCCACCTGCCCTTGGATTCATCCAACTGTTTTCTTAGGTTCTGAATGATTGTTTTATTTGTTAACTCCGCTTGTCCGTTCGCGCTTGGATAATACGGAGTTGACATTATCTTTTTGATTTTCAAACCTTCGAGGAAACCATTGACTTTATTGCCTATGAACTTCCGGCTGTGTTGCACGTGATTTTGGTTGGAATACCGAACCGACAGATGATATGGTCTAATATAAAGTAAATGACTTCTTTTTTTCTGACCTTTTCGAAGGCCTGCGCTTCAACCCAATGAGAAGAATAGTCATTCATAAACAGTATGAAATCAACCTTACCTGGTGCCTAGGGTAATGGGCCGACAATGTCCATCCCCGATTTCATGAATGGCCATGGTGACAATACCAGATGCAACAATTTGCCTGGTTGGTGTATCCTTGGAGCGTGCCTTTGGCACCCTTCACACTTCCGAACAAAGTTCTTAGCATCTTCGTCCATATGATCCCAATAATATCCGACCCTAATCAACTTTCAAACCAACTGCTCTGCTCTGGAGTGATTTCCATAGGTCCCTTCATGGACCTCGCGCATGACGTAGTTATTTTCTATGGGCCCCAAACATCTGGCCAAATGGACGTAGAACGATCCTCGATACAATTTGCCCCCGATTAGGCAATATCTCGATGCTTTGGTCCGAAGAGCCTTAGATTCATTAAGATCTATGGGAAATTTTTCATCTTTGACATAATCAATAAATTTATTGCGCCAGTCCCAAGTCAAGCTAGTTGCTTCTACCTCGTCATGGCTTCTTTCTAGTGCAGAGTTCATTAGTTGAATAACTGTACCAAATTAAATTCCTCCGATCCTACCGACGAGCCCAAGTGGGCCAAAGCATCGGCTTCAGTGTTCTGCTCGCTAGGCACGTGGTGCATCGTCCATTATTTGAATCGCTGTAAAACCATTTGGATTTTTTCCAAGTACCTCTGCATTCTTTCGTCTTTTACTTCAAGACCCCGTTCACTTGATTGACGAGCAAGAGTGAGTCGCATTTTTGTTCGAAGATTTCAGCTCCCAAGCTCCTGGCCAGCTCTAAACCTGAAATCATAGCCCCATACTCAGCTTCATTGTTAGTCAACTTTAAAGTTCTTATGGATTGTCGGATAATACCACCCCAAGGGGCTTTAAGCACTATTCTAAGTCCGGACCCTTTCACATTCGATGCTCCATTCGTGAGTAGGGTCCAAACCCCCGACGTGTTTTCCGAGGTTAATAAAAGCTCTTTTTCTACCTCGAAAATCATTGCGGGTGTAAAGTCAGTCACGAAGTCTGCTAAGATTTGAGACTTTATAGTCGTTCTAGATTTATAATCGATGTCATAACCACTGATCTCGACTGCTTATTTTGCTAACCTACCATATAGCTCCAGTTTATGCATAACGTTCTTTAACGGATACGTGGTTACTACTAGGAGGGGTGGGCACGGTACGGTATATACTCATTACCATACCGAAATCGAAATTTTTGATACCGCGATTTTGGTATTATGGTATTTGATACGGTATTTGGTATGCATTTTTGAAAAGTTTGGTATTTGGCATGGTATTCGGTATTGATAAAGAAAATACCGAAATACCGAATACCATACTGAAGTATTCCATATAGTTACATATGCAATTCATATATGTGTATATATAAAACATTAGTATTAGTACAAACTAATTGTTTAGATGTTGGAATTGCTTGTAGTTTCTTTTAAATATTTTCACATGTGTAAGATGTTAGTATGATATAACTGATTGAAATGCCATTTTTATGTACCAAAGTATATATATCTTAGTTGAAATGCCCTTTTTGTGTAATTGATTAACGAAGGGCATTGCTTGTACTTTCTTTTGAATATTTTTACACGTGTAAGGTGTTAGTATAATATAATTGAGAGGTTTCTTGAATAGCTGAAGTCTTAATTCTTTATTATATGTATATATGTAAGTCGTACTTGAGCAAACTATGGTTACCGAATTACCGTACCGCAAAATACCAAAACCGAACTTAAAAATACGGAACCATACCGAATTAATTTGGTATGGTAATAGTATAGTATTTTTAAATACCGAAAATCGAAATTACTAAACCGAAGTTTCAAATACCGTACCATACCCACCCCTAGTTACTGTGCATATTGGGTGGCATTGAAAAGAAGGTTTTAATTTCCTAGATGCACTTAAAAGAGCCAAAGCCAATTTTTCTAAGTGGGATAACGTTTCTCCGCATCCCCTAAAGTTCTGCTTACATTATAAATTGGAAATTGTGTACCTTCCCCTTCTCGAACAAAAACTCCACTTACCGCGACCTCGGATACTGCTAGGTACAAATACAACTGCTCATCCACCTTCGGGGTGTGCAACAAAAGCGAGCTCGACAGCTACTGCTTCAATTCTTCCAAGGCTTGTTGACATTCCGGGATCCAGACGAAGTCGTTCTTCTTCTTTAGTAAAGAAAAGAACCAGTGGATTTTATCCGAAGATCGTGAGATGAATTTGCTCAGGGCTGCAATCCTTCCAGTTAACCTTTGTACTCCCTTCACGTTGTCGACTACTTTGATGTCTTCGATAGCCTTGATTTTGTCTGAGTTAATCCCGATTCCTCGATTTGACACCGTGAAACCCAAGAATTTGCCCGAACCTACTCCAAAGGTGCACCTCTCGAGGTTAAGCTTTATGTTGTACTTGCGCAGTATATCGAATGCTTCCTGCAAATGCTTTAAATGGTCCTCTGTTTGCAGGGACTTAACTAGCATATTATCAATGTAAACTTTCATTGTTTTCCTTATTTGTTCTTCGAACATTCGATTAACTAGGTGTTGCTCCGACATTTTTTAGTTCCAATGGCATCACGTATAATAGTAAGTCCCATATCAAATTTTCTCTTGATCTTCCAGGTTCATCTGAATTTAGTTGTACCCGGAGTAGGCATCGAGGAAACTCAGCATTTCATGCCCTGTTGTTGCGTCGATCATTCGATCAATGTTAGGCAAAGGAAAGGAATCCTTCGGGCATGCTTTGTTCAAATCTTTATAATTTACGCACATTCTGAATTTATTACCTTTTTAGGTACGACTACTACATTAGCTAACCAGTTCGGGTATTTAACTTTGTGTATGGAGCCTATTTTTAATAGCTTTGTTACCTCCTTTTTGACGAATTTATGTTTGCCTCGGACATTGGTCTTCATTTTTACTTCACTAGGGTGAAATTCTGATCAAGACTCAGTCTGTGCGTAGTCACCTCCGGCGGAATATGTGTCATGTCTAAGTAGGACCATGTAAAACAATTGATGTTAACTTGAAGAAATTTAATCAATTTACGCCTGAGCTCCGAGGTCAATCCTGTGCCCAGGTATACCTTTATATCGGGCAGGTGAACGAACATGATAACCTGTTCCAATTCTTCCACGATTGACTTAGTCACGTCTGATTCATCCGGTAGCACGAACGATCTTGGAACACCGAAGTCATCTTCCTCGAAGCCCATCTTCTCCTTATTTTCAGGCCTGGCTAGGTTCTATCTTGTGGTTGCTATTTAGTATCTTTACCTCTATTCGGGTCTTCAGTGTCCCTGGACACGTATGACTTCAGCACTAGAACAACTTTTTCGACCGCAAACATTTCCTTTGCTGCCGGTTGTTCTCCATGGACAATTTTTATTCCATCAGGGGTCGGAAACTTCAGCATCTAATGTAAAGTTAAGGGCACCACCCTCATGTTATGTACCCACGGGCTGTCGAACAAAGCAGTATACCTCATTTCGCCATCAATGACACAGAATTTTGTATGTTGAACAATCCCGACGGTGTTCACTGGCAGAGTGATCTCTCTTTTGGTAGTTTCGCATGCCATGTTGAACCCGTTGAGGACCCGAGCTTCCGGTACAATTAGGCCCAGCAAACCTAGCTACTCTACCACTTTCCCAACGAATGATGTTGGCCGAGCTACCTGGATTAATCAAAATACGCTTAACCTGTGATTTATTTATGAGGTTAAAAATTACCAAAGCATCATTGTGAGGTTGAGTAATGCCCTTGGCGTCCTCGTCACTGAAAGAAATGAACCCCTCTAGTACATAATCTCTAGTTCTCTTTTCCTGAGTGGTTGAGACCTTTGCTTTCTTTATCGTCGGACCTCGGGGAATTTTACTCCTCTGATAATCATGTTGATCACGTGCTGAGGTTCCGCCGGTTCAGTTTTCTTATTCTCTTCCCTGCCTTTGTAATGACCCTTCGCTCGGTTACTCAAAAATTCGCGCAAGTGACCGTTCTTCAATAACCGGGCGACCTCGTCCCTTAGTTGCCGGCATTCCTCAGTTTGGTGACCATGAGTTTTATGGTAATTACATAATGCATTCAGATCCCGTTGGGCGGGGTCAGTCCGAAGTGGTCTCGGCCATCTCATATCCTTGATATGCCCAATAGCAAAGACAATAGCAGCGGCATCGACGTTGAAGTTGTACTCAGATAACCTCGAGCTCTCTCCGGTATCGGACGTCCCAACGGGATTGTTCATGAATTGCAATCCCCTGCTACCAGAGCCGCGATCGTTTTGTCTGTCATTCTTTACCACATTATGGCTATGACCATTTCTTCCTCTATTCGTCTTAAAGTCGGTCCTATCAGGCTGACCGTAAGGTCGGTACTAGTCCTTCGATGGTTTTAACTTTGTTTCCATCACCGTTTTTAGCCTTTTCGTATTTTTGTTCCCGCTTGCCGGACCTGGGAGAAGCTCGAGTTGATCATCTTCAACTCGAATTTTGGATTCGTACCTGTTGTGGACGTCGGCCCATGTCACTGCTTCATACTCCAACAAATTCTCCTTTAGTTTGAACGAAGCGGCAGAGCTACGAGGGTTGAGTCCCACAGTAAAAGCTTAGGCTGCCCACTAATCCGGGATCGGGGGTAACAACATTCTTTCCTTCTGAAACCTTGTCACGAATTCTAGGAGCAATTTATTATCCTTTTGGGCTATTATGAATATGTCAGCTTTCCTCGCTTGGACCTTCTGAGCCCCAGCATGGGCCTTCACAAAAGCATCTGCAAGCATCTCAAAAGAGTTAATAGAGTGTTCGGGTAGCATTCTATACCATGTCATTGCCCCTTTAGACAACATCTCGCCGAACTTTTTCAACAGCACTGACTCAACCTAGTCTTCTTCGAGATCATTGCCATTTGTGGCGTAGGTATATAAGAAGTCATGTGCGCTTGTGGATCCATTGTTCCTTCGTACTTAGGTATATCCGGCATTTTAAACCTCTTTGGATTAACTTCCGGGCTGCGCTTAGTGGGAAAGGCCTCCGGATATAGCGTTTGGAGTTTGACCTGGATAAAATTGGTGGGGCCCCTGGGATCTGGTCCACCCGAGAGTTGTAATTTCTACCTTTTCTCGTTGGCGTTGATCTGTTTGGCTAATGCCTCGAGTATTTTCAAGACCTCGGATGAACCATCAGAACCGAATTTCAAGGCCTCAGATGAACCATTAGAACCGGACCCTTTGCCATTGTCGCTCACTCTTTTTCCCCTACGGATCGGCTCGTTGATTTGGTTCGGCTCCACTATTGTTGGGTCGTTCTTCTTCTTTTGGAGTTGGACTATGGCCGCCTGCTGTTCCTGCAACATATTAAAAATCAAACGTAAGTTAACCTCTTCCCCCGTGCTATCGGATGTCTTTGCATCATTGTAATTGACGACGTTTGGGTCGACATGGAGACCGCTGTTAGGATCAACAGGGGGTAGGTCATTTGCTGGCACCCCATTATTAGGGTTCTCGTCATGATGACTTAAATATTTGTCATTCAAGTGGGCTGACAGTCTAAGATTTGACATGCTGAAGCAAACCTAAAACTACAAAGACTAATAGAACAAGTGAAAGTAGGGTTGTGAACAAACCGCCACTATTATCCTTTGCCCCACGGTGGGCACCAAACTGTTTACCCCTTAAAAAGTTAACAATTGAATTTATACGAGGTTAAAGGATATGTAGCTAAATTCGTTGAAATAATAAAGTATAACTTGCAATCTATGATAAGTAAAGAACAAGAAAAAGGATGGCCTGTAAGTGTTATTGTAGAACACATTAACTTGGTTCGGTATGGAGAAATTTGGTGCGTTTCCGGAGCCAAGGCTTGTTTAATCTTAAGAACTTGCAGATTTACAGTGTGTGAATGCAGAAAAAGATGAGAATCAGATGCCCCAATGAAGGGATCTTCCTCTATATACATAGTACTACAGTTAGAGTTATGCAATGCAACTAAAATTTGAAAAAGAGATAATGATCCCGACGTTCTCGGGTGCCTCAACGTTTGATGGCACGACGGCCGGTGCAACGGACGGCGAGAATCTCGCTATAGATCCGATTTCTCGAGTTCGTGTCGATCGGTGCCCCTCCGGTTTGTAATCCCTCAGGATTTATTTTGTCTGACTATTCGAACCTTCTTATTTTGGTCCAATCTTCCGTCGACGGATACAAATACTTTGTTCCGGTGTACACCGTGTACACTTTTGAACTATTTAGTTTGAACTTTAAATTTGTGACTGATTTGATAAACCAAATTATAGAAAGTGATTGAACATAAAAAGACAAGACCCAAATTGGAATACAAGAAAAATTAACTTCTTCTACAAATGCTACAATATCCTCTCAATTTCTGCTAATGCTTTTCTTTTAGACTTGTCATTTCTGGCACTACCGTATAGTCGTGTTCCAATTGACGATATACCTATTTGAGTCCTACTAGTTTCTATTTATGTTTCCTTTTATATATTTTAGTTGTTTTAAAGGCGTGACTGTGTATATAGATGAAGGAGGTAGTATTGAGAAAAAATTTAGAGTTTGCAACACGCTCTCTCTCTCTTTCTCTCTTAGTTCTTTTCATCTAAAAATGCAGCTATTTTTCTCTCTCTTAAGAAAGATTGATTGTTTCTTGAAACTTGAACACAATTTCTATTTGTAAATTAGCGGTGATAGAACTATTGTGCTAATATTAGGATGTATCATATAGGTTTAATGTGTTAGAAGTAGTTCAGCAAATGAATATACCTAAAGAATCGGTAACACTTCACCGATACTATGCTAGAAAAGTCTAAGAATACGAGATTTGCATGCCCATCTTTCGAGATCGTTTAGAAAACACAAATTAAAAACATAGAAACTTCTAAGTTTTTAGTTGGCTGTTGCCCCTTCATCTCCCAGCAATCTCACAATAATCATTCATATATCAGTTAAGACCATGTAATTAAGTCATTACTATTACATGTCTAATGTTGGCTGCCAAGATGAAGAATCACGACTTTTTCCCATATGATTTAGTCTTACGAATCCACTAGAAGAGTCGAAGGCCTATATTGGTTGTATCATATATCTACAACACTAAATCCGAATGTTAATATATTTTTATTTGGTAAGTTTCAGAAAAAATGAAGAATACGTTTTTTATCGATGAAAGAAACAAAATTGTTTACCTCTGTGAAATACATAAAGGATTTCTTCAACTTTTTCGGGGGGAACCCATCCCTTTTGCAAATCAATGGACAAAAAGACTCATGAAAGTTCAATGTATTTAAGATACTCAACTTCCAATATCAAGAGCATACACAACACAATGCACTTTTTGAAGCAAATGCTTCTGTGCAAGACCTAAGACCTCCCCTTGCCAAGGGTTAAAATATACCTAAATTAGGGATTTCTTTGTTTCAACTGAAAACAAAAGGGACTAGTGACTTAAAGACGATTTTTAATAATTAAGAGGCTTGTTTTTCTTACACTTGTTCTTTATAGGGTAGTATTTTAAAAAATATAAAGTCTTTAACTTCACATAGTAATCCTATTGCTATTATTTATATTAGTAAGATTTCATTTAAGTTAATTAGATGTTAACCGTATGTTTGCAATACAATTCGGTGGATGTTTGTTTTATAAATTTTGTTTACTAATATGAAGAGTGAATCGCTTAATTCAAAATTCTGAAATATCTCAACTATAAAAAGTAGGCAGTTTTTCTTTCTTTCTTTTTTTATAAAGATTTTTTACTTTTATTTTTTTATTTTTTATTACAAACTACAATATTGTTTAAGCAAAAATATAATCATAAAATTCACTATTAATTAAAAAAAGAGACTCAAATTCTTTGGGCCTAAAGCAAAGGCTTCGATCACTAGCCTCCCTAAATCGTATGGGAAAAGGTCACGATTCTTCATTTTTGTAGCCAACATTAGACATGTAATAGCCTTGACTTGCATGGTCTTAATCGGTGTATGGATGATTGTCGTGAGATTATTGGGAGATGAATGGGAAGCAACCAACTTAAAATATTAAAAGCTTCTATGCTTTTTATGTCTTTTCTGAACCATCTCCAAAGATGAGCATGCAAATCCCATACTCTTAGGTTGTTCTGGCTCAGCATCGGTGAAGCGCTTACTGTATATATATATATAGATCAAGAAGGAGGTAATAAAGGAAAAATATTAAATATAGCAGCTCATGATCCACAAAATGGAATTCAGTAATAGACCTTTGGAAAGGAATAGTAATAGCAGACTATATAAAAACTTATAATGATACAGATGCTGAAACTATGTATAAATACTTAGAAACATTTTTAGGAGAATCAGCTAAAGCTCTATGGGAAGCATATAAGGAAGATTTTCCGATGGAATTTCAATACTTGGTTAGAATTAATAAGTGAGCGCGTTCGGTTGTTAAGTGAACAATAAAAAGAGAAAAATAAAGAGACCTCTAAAAATAAAGAAGTTGAAGAATTAATAGACCAATTAAAAAAGGTAGAAATAACACCTCAAAAAGAAAAAAGTCAAAATAACTAGAAAAGCACAAAAATGGACCTTCTTCCAATTAGATCAAGAAGCGAAGGAAGATCAGAAAGACAAGAAATACCAAGAGTAAGTTTTTCAAATAATAGAATAGGTAATAATTTATTATCAAGAATTTTAAGTAGAAGAACACCAGAGGAAAACAACCAACAGTTAAGTGAGGTAATAGATGTACGTATATCTATATATATATATATATATATATTCATTTGCTAAACTACTTCTAACACATCAAAGTTATATGATGCATCCTGATATTAGCACAAGAGTCATTCTATCACTACCAACTTACACACAGTGTTCAATTTTTAGAAGAAAACAGAGGGAGAGAGAATTTTGTACTAAGTGGTACAAGTTGAGTTTCAACCACAAAATAGAACACCGTTCGTAGTTTGGGTTTTCTATGTATGCACTACAATTACAAAGAGCTATGTTTGCTTGAAATCCTCCAAAAATATGATCGTGTTTGTAGTGGATCTTTCAAAAATATCTATATATGTATTTTAAGTCAATATCAGAATTTAGCTTGTTATACACTGATTGTGTACATAATATTCACTATCATGTTACTTATTATAGCAATCATGAACTGGAATATTCATTCTTTGTATAGCTAGCAAACTCGTATTTTAATTTTTCTATTAAAAGATTCGCACCTTTCTTAAAAAAGAACCTTCAAATTCCAAACTTTTTAGACAGCATGATTTTGAAAATTACTATTACAACGTTAGGCTAAACACAGTACTTTACATAAACTAATTAAAGCCTTTAGAACTCGAAGTGACTCAGTTCCATGGCTTTTGGTCCCCTATTCCCTGTGTGAATGGCTAACAGTGAAGTACGCAGTTTTAGACTTTTGTTAAAGCACCTTTCTGCATTACTTATGAATAATCCATTCAATTAGTACGTGTTACTCTTTTGGAAAAAAGTCTTAATATAAATTGAAACAATCTATAGGCTTTTGAGTGTTAAAAGGTGAGGAATTGCGGCAGCCTAACTCCTGCATATTCATTGAACTAATCTTGTTTATTTAAAACTATCAAATGATAGGATAAAGTGGGACTAATCCAGAATTAAGTTTGGGACTTAATTTATACTTTGTTTGGACCTTCAACCAAATAAAGTATAAATTTAGTCCACTTAATCTTGAATATCCCATCAAATTAGGTATTATTTTATCTCATCTCCCAAGTAGGATAAATAAGTACAATGATTATAATCCCAGGAATATAATCTTAGGCTAATTTAATATGAGAAACCAAATGACTCCTCAGTATTGAAAATTGTTGGCCCACAATACGAGGGATATATAGCTCCCTAATAAGATATTTCCCAATTTCAAAAGTTTGAAACTGATATCTAAAATTAAAGGTGGGAGATCCAGACCATCGTATCATACCTTTGGTGATGAATAATGACGATGGATATTGATAAAGATGATTGATGATAATTAGTGCATGTGATTATGACTAAGTAGGAATTAAAATCATATTAATCTGATGAAGTTCAAGCTTTTAAACACACAATCATCATTGCTTAGTGATCGTTCTTGATTTCACCAACTGCAGTTTACAGCATCGCTGTCTTTTTGCCTTGCACTTTACATTAATTAATTTTGAGCATCCGTCCACTCAATGTGATACTCGTGAAATTAAGTAGAATACGAACTTTTAAATATAAGAATTAATCTTCCCCACAAACAACCTAGAGTTTTTGATAATTTGACATTTTGATGCTTATAGTTCCTGTAAATATTAAGTTTGATTCTTGATATTCAGACCAAAGACTTTTAGTCTCTAAGAAAAAATATTATGTAGCTCCTAGCACTATAAATTTAAGATTTTTGAACTTAAATGAACGAAAACTACAGAAATAGCATTTTTTGCACAAGAGATGATTATAGTCACATGATTTAATGACTTAAAAGATTCATGATTTGGCAAAAAGATGATTATTATGGGGACAAAAAACGCATCATGAATCTACAAAAAACGCATCATGAATCTAAGTATAAAATACTAGAAGTGCATGGCATTGACTAATGGGGACTGACACAAAAATTTGACTACAACAACAACAACCCAGTGAAATCCCACATCGTGGGGTCTGGAGAGGGTAAAGTTAATTTTTTTTTTTTAACACAAAAATTTGACTGTCACTAAGAAATTAGAATTAAGATTTTGGTTGAGGGTTGGAAAGATCTCATTGTATACGGTAAAAATCGGTCTCAAGAGTTGGGTGATTTAGGAAGTGACACGTGGCAAGGATGCCAGTCAGTGGTCACTCAACCATGATGACACTGAATACTTTCCCTCAGCGTGTCCAGAAGAAGAGGATCACCGTAAAGAGAGCCCGGAGCCAAAAACATACCGGTAGCACTCGTCTAGCACTGAAGGTGCTTGTCCGGGTAGGATACAAACCTGTGGCCGACTAAGAAGCAATTCAAGATGTGATTGTTATAGAAGCGTTACACAAGACCCCCAAGCTTCTTCCGGCCTTTATTAGCCTTTGTTACCCTTTATTATCCTTTATCACTTCTTAATTACCTTTAGTTGCAGCATTAATATTGGTAATTAATGGGACCGCATGATTTGTGGATCATGCACCCCATAGCTCTACTATAAATAGAGGTTCTCATTTTATTGTAAGGCATAAGAAATTTGACACAGAAAGTGCATCATACTTACATTGTTCTTAACCTTTTCTTGTTCTTATACGATTTAGCAAGGCTTCAAGTATATATATGCTTAACCGGCGACTCTAGCTCAAAGCTTCTCCAATGCTTAGGCTATTGACTCCAATGCTTAGGCTATTGAATTTGCTTATTTTCTAATTATATTTCAATAATCTTATTTGCTACTGCTAAATGCTAATTATTTCATTATTTTCGTCATATTAATGCATGTGTTCTTGATCTCGTATACAAATTCAACTGTGCCGATTTACGGATAAACACTCATCATCCCGTCACACTCTTGATAATGAAGCTTATTTTCATTCATAATAGTAAAAAGGAAAAAGGAACTGGAAGAGAGCCCTGTTTCTTTTTTTTTCTTTTTAGGTTCATTACACTTCTTATTGATTAGAACTTCCAATTATCCTGGTAGAAAATTGATATATATTTTTTCAGAAAGAGACGCATGGCCACAAGATGGTCCAAGATATTTCATTAAGATACAAAAATCAAACGTAAGTCGTTTTGGTTGGAATATTAAATCTTAGTAATAGTATTATTAGCAAATCAAATACTAGTATCTTTTGAAAATTTTGATTTTAAAATTAATCAATAATTACCAAGTATTGATTCAGTAAATGATGTAAACCTAAAACTTAAAGATAGTTGTAATGATCACCAAAAAAAAAAGATAATTATAAGAAAAATAACTTCCATTCAATAGTAAAATAATTATTTTGCTCTTTCAGTGAAATGTATATATTTTTGTTGTAAAGTATTTTCTGATAATCAAACACTAAAATGACTATCATATTTAAAAAAAAAAAAAAAAAGATTCTAAAAATAATCTCTGTCATTTCAAGTCGGTACATATATCTACAACTAGTGGGCAGTGCACGGGCCCAATGTTGCATTCTATATTTCTATTTAATTTTTTTTGTAAGTCTTTTCAATTATAAACACATTTTTTTTTAAATATTTCAATAGCAAGACATAAGGGCATTCATAAATTCTATAATATGAAAAGTGAATGGTGCTTTGTAAAAATTGTTGAACAAAAAAATGTTGAAGTGCTAGGAAATGTAAAATATCATTATTTAGTGGAACAAATGTAGTGTTGTGTGTTAGCGTTGTATGATACTTGTAAAAACATCACTTAATATGAAATGAATGGAAGTTTGTATAAAATATTTCCAATATTGACTTATTATTTATATCGCGAGCACTTAACTATAAATTAATATGATTATGTCCAACAGAATTGCCAATATTATGTATGAGAACTATTAATGTCACTTGTGGTTATTTTGCAAAAAAATCCGAAGAAAAATTCAATTAGTATTCACAGTTAAATAATAAACGCCCCCTAAGATAATTTATTACAAAACAATGTAAAAGTTAAAAGATTGGTCTGTGGCTCTGTGCAACAGGTAAAAAGAAAAGGATTGCATGTTGGGCTGGGACGTGGGACACGGACATACGGTATTGGGTGGGGAAAAGTGTGCTGACAGATAATGACATAAGCAAGGGTATTTTAGTCTAAGCAGTCAAAAATGTGTGAAGATGCTATAGTAAAATTTCTGTAGTCCCAATCATATTACTTCATTTCGACTGGAATGACCAGAATGCCCCCAAAATGCCAAGCAGGCATGTTGACCAGTTGCTTGCTTATCCCCTTTATTAGTAAGTAGAATTTATGACAAATCATTAGCCGAAAGTTTATAATATTAGTATTTTATTTTTTACATAATACATACTCCTATTAATTACTATTTGGCATCACATAATATATACTGTACAAGTTATTAAGTGAGAAATCTAGATCAGACCGAATCAGAAAGATTTTGATTCAAAATTGATATTAAAGAAAGGAGAGTGAGTGAAAGAGGGGACAATCGTCGGCATCATCCAATTCGCTGCAACAGACAGGTATGATTATCACGTAGTAAAATAAAGGGTAAATGTAGATAACATATATCTAAGGGCTTTAAGGAAGACCAGAACATCCAGGAGTGCAACACGTGAAGCGAATCTAATTTGTACAATGTTGACAAGATTAATAATTACGTAGTTGGTTTGACAAAAACCATGTCCATATCGCTCTGTCAAAACAAAAAGCGACTAGACATGCATCCGACCAAGTGTCGTGGATAGGATCTTTGCCATTCCAAAATGATCAATAAAAACCACTACTTCCATCAACTAAATTGTTCGTGTGAGGAATCAATCATGGATCATCTCAATTTTTGGTGCATGAAAAGATAATCCAAGATTTATTAGTAAGAAAATGTGTTGGCTATTTCTAAATATATAAAGAATATATGGGAGAGTCCATATGTGTTCAATCACCTTAACCAATTCAATATTCAAAATGTATTAACTTAAATTATAATCATGTTACGAATTTAAATTTCAATAATTCTTTTTATTGGTGACATACTTTTTAACTTTTTTATTCTCTCCGTTTTCATTTTATATATGACATTATCTTCTTATTAAAATAGCACATTTTTGTATTTTGAAAATAATTTAATTTCAAAGTTTTCACTTTACCCTTAGTCTTTTACAGCAACAAAAATGTCTTGACAGATTTAAAATCATAAATCTAGAAGAAAAAAAAATCCTTCGTTGTAAAACTCGTTGGGTTTTAAGTGTTGATGAATGGGAGATGGAGGGAAAATGAAAATTTTGAATTGTTCCTTTGTGCTTTTTAGAAGAGGCATTTCTACCACATTGGTAGTGGAAAGGAAAGTTCATGTGCTTCTCGCGCCGTCGCTCGACTCGGTTTCGGTTTCGAATTTGAATTTGGATTTGGTCAAATGATCTGATTGATTATAATCTTTTTGGACCAAATTTAATTAATTTTAATTATTTAATTATTAATTATCCAAATCATGACCCGAATTAATTAGACCCGGATCCGTTTTCGACCCCTTTCTTTTCTCGGATTAATTTAAATATTCCCCCCATCTGTTAGAACAGAACCTATCCAAAACGGTGTGACCTTTCTGAACCAACGCTTCCATAGCTATATATAACGTTATAATCTTCAGATTTTTCCTTATGAATTTTCTGATCTTCTCTCTTCTTTCTCTTGATCTAAAGTTCTCCTGTGATACATTGCCGTCGAGTGAGTTCGCCGTCATCGGAGTTTGCAGTACCGCTACAACGGTGAGTAAATCGTTATATCCTGGGAGGATATATTCCACAACCTCAGGTACATTGAGGGGAATAATTTCCTTAAGGACACACTGTGCATTCAGTGGGCTCGATTTAATTCTTATAAATTTTTCAGATATTGATTTTGTTTCTGAAATTTTCTATTTCTGGTTTAAAATATATTCCAGTTTCTGGTTCTCGGTTACAGGTTGATAACAAAACTCATATCGAGCCTAATTCCGCATATACATACAATGAAATGAACGGAGTAATTAGATAAGTGGAGAATATTCCTAGTGAAAAAGTAATTGCACAGCTCAATGTGGGTCTGCATTATTATTGGAATGCGTTAAAAAAAGCCAAGAATATAGCTTAAAATGAAGGTAGGGAGGGGATGGCCACATGACTACTTCGTAGTTAGAAAATACCTCTATATAAATTTCTTTTCTATATATTATAAAGGCCTATTATAAATGCTGGTTTCAAACATGCCTGCCTAGCACATATGAGGGTATTTTCGTAAATTCACTTTAAAATGGAGTAGCATGATTGGGTTAAAGGGAATTGTCCTGTAGCTACAATACAATTTTTTGTTTCCTTGACCTATATTGCCATTTTGCTTATCTCATCACCCGTCACTCCCACAATGCCCACAGCTTTCTATGCACTACGTGGCATAAGAAACTGAAGGGCTTTTTTTAAAAAAAAAAAAAAAAATCCTCTTTTCCTCCTATGCCTTTTCTCACTTCAACTACACATAGACTTCGAGCTGGGGCTTTCGGTTTTTTTTCCCTTTTTTTTTTTTTTTTTTTTTTTACAAATTTTAAGATTTCCATTTTACATTTAAACTAATAAATAAACTACATGATAAAATAGCAAAACATTATCCACAAACACAGAGGTGTTATTATTTAAATTCTAAATTAATATCTTAACATAACTTATTAACTTACTATAAAATGAGTATCTTTAAAATAAAGTTTGTCAATTAAAATAAAGTTAAAAATGAGTATTTTGAGTATCTTTAAAATGAGTACAATAAAGTTTAATTATTTAATGTATCAATATAATTAAAAAGAATTATTAACTCGCATTCTTTGTCTATGACGTTAAATAATCACCTTCGGTTCAGTAATATGCTTACAAGTTTATCATTATTAATCTTGATAAGCTAATGACAATCAATCTATGATGGCTTATTTTATAAACTGATAAACTAGATAACACATAATGACAAAAGAAAAAATAGATTTGAACCGAGGAAGGCAATTCGTCCACAATATGTTGTATTTCAAAGGTAAACTAGATTACTATGGGTCAATTTAGATATTGATTTTCAAATATATATATATATATATATATATATATATATATATATATATATATATATATATATATATGTGTGTGTGTAAGTTTTATCTGCTGTCTCTTGGTCAATATACTTTTAGAGGGTCGGTTTAAGTGAGGCGGGTAAAATAGTTAAAATGAGTATCTTTTTATTTTTTAAAAAATTGGCGTTAAATATAAATTTCATGTCAGCAAATTTAATGAGAAAATCACTTAAAATAGGTTCGATGACTTTCTAAGTGAAATACCAATATTTGAGTGATCTTTGGATTAGGAAACAAAGTTGAGTGACCATCTGAGATATTACCTCTTTAAAATTCTAAAAGACTAATATGATCTATTTGGTGTTAATAGCTGAAACCACTATTTCTTGGTATTAAAATTAAATATAACAGTATTTAATTAATGCATGATATTTTCTCGAACTAAAACCAATAGATTACAAATACATAATCCATAATATAACACTCATTTGCGTGAAGAAAATGCTAACGAACATGTTATTTTAAAAGTGTACACTTTTTTATCTTAAATTTTTTATTTGATATTATAAATCGTCGCATTTCAGCTCCAAAATACATGTTAATGTAATATTGTTACGGCTGTGTTACACCTCGGAAATTCCGTATGTGTTGCCTTGTGGATAGGCTAATGTGAGCTTAAGGTGATTATGAAATCGTTATGAGATTAAGGGAAGTATTAGATAGCTTAAGGTGCATACTATAAGATTTCGAAGTCATACGAATATGTGAAGTTTAGTTTGTTGAAGGGAGCGAAATGTAAGTCGTATTCGGAAAGGTTTCCACTACAATTGAGTTAATGTTTATTTAGAAATATCTTGAGGGGCTGCTATAGGGCCTATTGTATGGTTAATGAAGTGTTATATAAGTGTCAAGAAGGTTCCACGAGGATTGGAAGTCAAACGAGTCGATGAGAATGGAAATCAAATTTTTCCAGTTGTACGGCCATTTGTACGGATCGTATAAATTATACGGCCCGTATAATGGTCCGTAGGTTTGTTCCAGAGAAGGGTGTAGCCTGGTGGTGTTATACGGCCTGATTATACGGACCGTATAAATTATACAGGCCGTATAAATTGGGTCGGGTCACATTTTTATTTTTATAAGGACGAACGACCCTTGCTCATTTTCATTTCCCACATTTCATCCAAGCTCTCTAAAGCTCGAAAACACTTCTCTAAGCATATTACACCCAAACCCAAGAGATTACAAAGATCAAATAGCAAGAATCAAGTGTTCATGTGTTAGAAGGTTTCCTAGGGTTGGTAGACTGCAAGAAAAACTTAGACATTGTTGCTAGGGTTTTTGCACAAGATGATGGCTGTTCCAAAGCTTGTTCCTATGGGATAAAAAGGTTAGTTTCCATGCTTACTTCATGTTGTTGAGAATGTTTGGTTGTAGCAAAACTTGGGTAGAAGGAGAAAGTAGAAAATGAAGTCTAAATGTAGTTTTTATGATGTTTTTGAGTAGTAAGCTAACTTGAGTCATGACTCTTAGTATGATATGGATATAATCATGTTATGGATGGTAATAATGGTGATGAAGAAGCATTATATGAAAATGTGCTAAAATGGGTGTGGAGTTGTTGGTATAAGTTGAGCACACAGATAGATTTTAAAGGTTTAATGGAATGTGATTGCTTGATTATTATATTGTGAGTGTATTATGGTTGTTATTGTGGTTGTTGGGATTTTTTTTGTAAAATGGTGGAAGTTGACGAAATAGGGGAAATGCTGCCCAATTTTCATTAGAACATGAATTATTCTAGTTTGAATTTAAGAGTGTCATTAAAGCTTAACTATGGTATGAATCCTTCTAAATGTAGATTATTCAAGTTTCAACGGTGAACATTAAATAGTTAAGAAGACGAAGAGGTATGTAAGGCTAACCCTTCTTTCAATAAGGCATGGTTCCTTGGCTATATATATTCTTCCATGAGTTCTATAATGTCCTCCAAATGATTCTATCTCTAAAGCTACTAAAGCTCGTGATTCTCGATACTTTTACGATTCTACTACTTTCCTTATGTGATGGTCGATCGTCTAAGGATGGATGTAACGAAACGATGATAGTAATGATGTTGACTATACTTATGGGCTCTTAGGTATACATGTCTAAGTATGTATGACTATTATGTAACACCGAGCTTATATGGCCGGGTATGATACCTATCGTGTGCACACCACTGCAGTTGGGTACGGATAACACTGAGCCTTGGTAGGGCCAGGTATGTATAACCACCGAGCCTTGTCATGGCCGGGTATGTGAAACACCGAACCCTCATGGTCGGGTATGATAGATATGGACACGAGTATGAATAAATACGAATACGAATAATGTATATGTATGTATGCACATGGGTAAGCATTAGAAATGAAAGGTCCCTATGAAAGACAAATACGTAGATATGATGAAGGCCACTAGAGGTATAGATAACTCCATTACCTCCTGATTCTCCCATCTTATGTTATTTCTTGTACTGTCTATTATGTTTCTATTATGATGTTGATTATGCTTTACATACTCTGTACATTATTCGTACTGACGTCCTTTTGTTTGTGGACGCTGCGTCATGCCCGCTGGTGGACAGGGAGACAGGTTTGATCCATAGATTTCGTATTCAGTGACTACATAGAGGAGCTCCATTTCATCCGGAGCTACAGTTTTTGGGTATTATTCTTTTGTGTACATACATATGGGCATGGCGGGGTCCTGTCCCGCCTATGTGATATTACATATTCTCCTTAAAGGCTCGTAGACAAATGTGTATGATTAGATGTCTTTAGCTTTGTCGGCTTATATTTTGTATATCACTTGATAGCCTTGTCGGTTTATGTATATCGATATGGGCATAGTTGTTAATGATGGTATGAATGTGTCGTTGCCCAACAAGAGTAGCATGAATGATGGATAGAAATTACGACTAAGCTATGTGGCTCACCTAGATGTAAATGTGAATGTACGATAAGAGGTGCCTGGGTGGGTTAGCACCGGGTGCCCGTCATGGCCCTCCGGTTGGGTCGTGACAGGCTGTTGAACTTTTTTGGTGATGGATTATATCAATATTAATCACAATTCTTAATTTGTAATAGACAAATTTCTAGATAAAACTACTCCAAGAAAATGTAGGAAATTGTTAGTGACTTAATAAAATGGAATAAAACTTAGAGACCTCTACATAAGAATTAAAAGAAAATTGAAGATCCAACATTTATATAATATAGAAATATATATACCCAAATTATACATGTAAGTTGGATATCGCTCAGTTGAATTGCGAACATGTTAGATTTTTACACTTTCACGATGTTTCTATGGCTTCCACAATTCTTCTACCTGCTTCTATCGATTCCATTTGTGTTCTCAGCTGCATGTATGTCTCTAAAGTTTCGGTTCCCTGTCTCCTATCTGTGGTTGTGGTGTTCCCTGCCAATCAATTTTGCCCACATCTTCCTCTTTTTTTCCTTTAATATTTCTCCTTTTGGTGTTATTTGGATTTTTCTCCATCCTTATTCGAAATTCAATGGATGTTGCGTGTTTATTTTTAGTGCTTCATCTCTCATCTTCCCCTTGAGACGAAATTCGAGCACATATTTTTTGGTGCTTATGTTGGTTTCATGTCCACTTAGCGGCTTTTACATAACTAATATATCCAACATGTATAATGATGAGGATGATATAAATTTCGATATTGAGAGAAGACATGCAGAGGTTAGTAAAAAGTTTAATTTTGACTGTGAATTCAGATATTGAATTTTAAGTTTTTTAAAATAAATTTACATATCCGAAAACTACATAAAAAAGTACTATTAGTCACAAGAATTGATAATTTAAAATATTTAAAAGATACGTAAAAAAATTACAAAAAAAATAAATTGTTTAACTAATTTAAAAAAGTTATACATAAATTGGGACAAAGGGAGTATTGTGTTGGGCGGTGTTGGCACTGGCCATACTCACCTAGTGTTAAAATAACAAGATTACAAGTGCTTCAACCATAGTATTCTCTCAAACACTTATTTTGCTAATATAAAAAAATCAACAAGTCAATAATTTGTTAAAGAGGTTCCAAGTATCCAAAGGATAGACCATCAGCAAACAGTCTTACCTTGGAAATACTCTTTCCAAAAGACATCATTTAGAAGCAAAATGAAAATTTCAGTATTGCACTAAACTATGAGTAACTATGTTTCAAGATTTATGAATCTATACAATATGTACATGCTTTAGAGTAAACACATATGTCTTCACAAGTAGCAGTCCTTTTTCTCTAAATAAGAAATAGCATGCAATCATCCAAAGGGGCACTCTAAAGCTTCACAACCTTCAGAGCTAATTATTACCGTCTGATTAGTCCCTCTAAAGCTTCACAACCTTCATAGCTAATTATTACCGTTTGATTAGTCCCTTTCGCTGTTTGACAGATTCTCGGTCTCATATGAAGAATACCTTTAGGTCTTTATTTTGTATTCTATCCTTACTTGCAGATTTTTGGGCCAATATTCGAATACCAAATGTTATGGCGCTGAAATAACTCATGTCATACCTCCAGAAAACGTTCGAACGACTTTGAATTCATAGGAAAAAAAAATTATATTTCTTACGTGTTTCTTTTCTTTATTTCTTCTTACTTTGGAATAATTAAAATGTACCTTAGGATTTAAGACAAAGTACAATAAAATTAAATAAATGCAGTCCTAATTCCGATGTAAGGCTTAGGATGGAATGAGTGGTCCATGTGACAAACACACCAAAGTCTAGGATAAGGTTGATTTAGAGAACCGAGACCAAAACTTCTTGAAAAATAATTTTTTGAACACCCTGCCAATAGTTTTCAATCTAAAGTGAACTATGAAGTTTCGTTCATTCATTATTCTTTTCACCAAATCAAAACTGAACAATGAAGTTGCAACAACATGAGGCAAATTTGTAAAATAGATATTGTAGTTAATGTGTTTTCATAATGATTTCCAGATTATACTCAATTTCAAAAGGTTTTTCAAAAGCATTTCCAAAATACATGTTGGATGAAAATTTGATGAAACACAATTGTTGATTTATATAACCTAAAATCAATAGAAAGATGTTTTGGTCGTATTTATTTTAACATTTATTTTCAAATACTATAGTCCGAACAGAACATACGTTACAATCACAATTATCTCTTAAAAGTACGTTGTTTTGTTTTTCTTTATAAAACTAAGCTTAAAATCAGATTGAGAACTAAACCAAACGCTATTTGAGATTATAATATCCATAGTAAATCAATTGTGACATAACAGCAACGTAAATTGCAAATTTGAATTCTCGTTACAACACTTTAACATGAATTTATTGGTTAACCTTGATAGACAATTTTGTTCGACATCTATATTGTACACTCTTAAGGAATCATTTGGCTGATGGGTTAGTCGTACAAATATTATGATGCATGAATTATTTGCAGGGGATTAATAAGATATATGAGGATCGTTATGCGGATGTGAGGAATGGATGAATTATAGCAAGGTAAATAAATAATGAGTTTAAGTTTTGTGCACTGTCAGTGTATAGGTAAAGTTATCTGCTATTGCAGGTTACCATTCTTTTCACTTTTTTTTTTGTTTTTTTTTTTGTTTTCCTTTTCCTATAATTAAGCATACAGTTTACAGTCTCTCTCCTGTAAATCCTCCTTCTAACTCAGACTCTCCTTCAAACCTCCCTTCTAAGCATATGGCTTTCTTTTTGTTGAAAGTGAAAACAGTCTATAAACTCTCCAATTCATGAAATTTTCATTTCCTAAGGGGATGATATTGATTTTATCAGCATCCATTGAAGCTACTTTGGTTCTAAACATGGCATACATTACTAACTATTGAATAGTGTCGACTCTCGAAGGCAACATAATGACATATGATTATTGGATTTGCAGAAAATAGTTACTATAAGACTCTCTCTCTCTCTCTCTCTATATATATATATATATATATATATATATATGTCCAACATGACAATCTAAAATCTAAATGAAGATCCTATCGAACTACCCCGACTTTTTGATTTGTAATTAGATGATGACAATTTCTCAGCACTTTTAATTTAATGTGATTGATGAACTTATAGCACTTACAATTTTGATGCAGATTTATGATATCTGCAATTAAGGATGCTTCTCAACGAAAAAGAAAAAAAAATAGAAAATAAAGGAAACTTAGAAATTGATTTAACTCAAAAAGGACACAAATTTGATTAATGCCAGGAAAAAAGAAATAAAAAGTATGATTATTAAGAGGATAACTAGGACTCTACTTGTCTTTAATATTTTTCTCTAAATTTTAATTATAAAAGTTACCATCATTATCCTTTAGTTTACCTGATAGTGTAAATAATTTTATGCGCGTGCACAAAACTTAAACTCATAAATAACATGAGGATTGACTTTTAATACTTATTACTTATTGACTGGTCAAATAATATGGAAGTGTAATTTTTTTTTTTTACGCTTATACATACGTATATAAGTTGATATTGCAATTATGTCTCAGTTAAAAACTGAACAATATGAATTCTTATTGACTATGCCTAACTTCATTTACGAATTTTTGACCGAAATATTATATAAGTCAATTAACAAAAATAATACATTTTTTTGAAATTTTACAAAACTAGTATAAATATATTTCCCAGTAACGTATTAGACATTATTTTATTCAAAAAATCCAACGAATAAAAACTAACGGCTGACGGAGCAAACAGATATATAAATCGTTACTGTTAGCAACATTTTTATAATTCGTTACTGTGAGATACATATTAAGGCTAATACGTTACTAACAGTAACGACTTATACGTGACTTTGTTATGTCTTCACTTTTTGATATCACCTAGTACTTTTAACTTGGAGTATAAATTTATATTTAAAATTGCATTAAATAAGTATGAATCAATTTTTAAAAGTACACTGGGTTTAATATATTAAGAGCTTTAAATATTGAACCAATAAAATTTATATCCTTAATCCAACGGATCTTATAGCTTACTATATGATATTTTGCTCTTATTCCCAGCTCTATCATATATGATCAGGTGACACTACTAGAAAGTAGAATTTTGAGGGACTTTTCGTAAAAAAAATCATCAGAATCGTATTCGTGGTAATTGTTTCTGATGGACTTTCAACGAAAACGTCGTCTGATATTCTGATAATTTTAGTCATATGAAGTATTTACATATTTGAGAAATCAAACTAATTACCGTTATCATACAAAGAACATAACTGAACACGGATCTTGAATTTTTTATGAAAAGGGTCCTTGTTTTAAAAGGAATAGGTGACTAGGTCATGTCCCAAAAGTTAATTGGATGAGTTTTTACTAGCTAATAAGGTAAATAAATGTAGAAGGAAGACCCACCTTATTTAATTACTCATTTTTCATATGTGAATAATTATATCAATTATCTTACGAAAATATACGAGATTAAAACTTAATGCTCTAGATATTTTTCGTGTCATATATAAGAATCTAAGTTTAAATTAGGGAGATTATATTAATTGGTGCTGTTAAGTCTAAGTATGTTAGGCCGACCATAACGTATGTATGAACTCAATAATATAATTCATACTTGATTATCGCAGATGTATTAGGAAACACGTATCACGTATAAGTCGTTACTGTTAGTAACGTATTAGCCTTAGTACGTAACTCGTAGTAACGAATTATAAAAACGTTACTGACAGTAACATTTTATATATCCGTTTGTTCCGTCAGCCGTTAGTTTTTGTCCGTTAAATTTTTTAATAAAATAATGTCTAATACGTTACTGGGAAATACGTTTATATCAGTTCTGTAAAGTTTTAAAAAATATATTATTTTCGTTAATCGATTTAAATAATGGATTATTTTGGTAAAAAATTTCTCCATTTACAATCATTTGATACGAAAGTGTATATATACTTACAAGTTAAATTCTAAAATGAAATAAGAGAAAGGAGAAACTAGAAAAATGAGATGGAAACACTATTGTCAAAGTATGCTAGTTGGATACAGGTCGTTGTCTCTCGTTTAAATATTGGGTACAAAAGCTAATCTTGTTTATTTGGAAAGTGAGACCTAAAATTTTAAGTCTTTCAGATTAGCGTGCCTGACACTGTACACCAATTTTCACAAGAGACAATGACATAAGTGACCCCTTATTGTCGTAGTGAAATTTAAAATAAACCCTTAAGTATGAATTATGCAGTTTCAGTCATTTCTGTTTGCGAAGGGTGAACACCTTTTTTATCTCCATCAAATATTTATCAAACTTTAATTGTTAAATTTAATTGGAGCTGTGAAATTTTCTTAAATAAAAAACACCAAAATATTCCATCAAAATTAGAAAAACTACAACATAAAAAACTACACTAAACAGAAAAAAGAAGATAAAAAATAATAGTACTCAGACGATAGTGCTCTTTCTTGACCATTGGATCAACAAGGGTTTGATTAAGATGAATCAAGA
Source organism: Lycium barbarum (assembly GCF_019175385.1). Taxonomy (NCBI): domain Eukaryota; kingdom Viridiplantae; phylum Streptophyta; class Magnoliopsida; order Solanales; family Solanaceae; genus Lycium; species Lycium barbarum. Next base: position 106,328,102 of record NC_083347.1, on the reverse strand, counting down.
GAAGACCAGGTCTGCGGGTAGACTGGGAAGTGCCAAAGAAGGAGAGAGCAAGTAGCAGTGATGGAGCTAGATGCTCAGCCATTTTAGATACGACAAGACAACGTAACTCAAAAGGAGTATAAAGTTACCACAACCTAGGAAGGGCTTATATGAACCCAAGAAACGTGAGCCTTTTTACATACTTCTTAACGAGGAAAAGCATCAGCAGAACGTCTAGAAGCCATCAATTTGGAGCGAGAGGCCAACAGAACTTTATATAGATGATTAAAACGTTGCGCTGGACTCTTGAAACAAAATATTATAAACTACAACATCTGTAATTCGGATTAAATTATTTCTATTTTAGCAGTTCCAATTAAAGAACAACCAGAGAGTTCAATAAGTATCTAACAATAGATCAAAATATTCACATTTGACAAACTTAAAAGATCAAAACTGCTCAAATAATACTTAAGGGACTACTTTAAACCAACTACTAAAAATAAGGGATCATTTGTGCCATTTTCTCATAGAAATGGAGACATTAACCGATATTGGCTAGCTAGGCGCAAAATAAAAAGAACCCAACCCCACTTTCCTATTATCGTTGAAACAAAGTTAGAAAAAAGCAAAAAATAAAAAATAAAAATACAGCTATTACTTCCTTCATTTTCTTCAGTTTTTTTATTTTTAAATTCAAAATAAAAAGTTCTTATGTGGTGGGGGCAGTGGTGCTGATTCTAAAGCAATTAGATAAGACTTCACAAACATTCTGAGTTTTGTATTTTTGTGAGAACATTGTGTTGGTACTATGGCAGGCAAAAATTAGGAAAAAACAAATCATATTTTTGCTTTGTCTTTTTTTTTTTGGTGTTTTTGTTAGCTAAATAGGGTAAAAGGGTTCTTGGATTTTCTGTCAAAGTTGTACTTGTTCACGTCACTAATGCTTTTTACACGGTATTTGCACTGTTTACGTTAAATGTTTTTTTTACCTTGCCTTTTGTATACGTATCTGAACTTTGAGTCATTTCATTGTGCCACATGAAAGTTAATTCGACAGTTTCTTTGGTGAGTCCATTTGATTTTTCTCTTATATTTGGAAATGCATGTTCAACTGGTTTTTGTTTGGTATTTTGTGATTCTTGATAATTTTTTTCAAATGTTTTTCCTTTTGGAATGTTGTTAGTTTTGCTCTATTTATCGTGTCAGAGGTAGAATCTTTCAAGTTCTCAGGGATCATTTGATTCATGAGATAAGATGGGATATTCCATGATTATATTTGAGATTAAATGGTTGAAAGTATGACTAATTCGAGGATAAATTTGTCACCCAAACTTAGTGTTATTTTATTCCACTTGGAATGTGGGATAAATTTGTTTATAATTACCGAACTATAATCTCAGGATAACTTTGTCTGCAAACCAAACGACCCATTAGTGTTAACTTGTTGTATTTTTTGAACTTATTGAAACCTAATATTTGTTGAGATTCTAGTGAAATTTCCTAGATATTTATGTTCCAGGTGAAAAATACTGGGTTCAGTTGAAACCGATAGTATATAGCTCCATTCTCATGTGTCGTGTTATGTTTATCAGGATGCTATTTTTTTTTTCCTAGGAATTTCCTTACTTTCCATATCCAATATGAAACACTTTTTCTTTTTTTTTTGGGTGGTAGTGGCTGTTTGTTCATATTTGTGCATGTTTCCAGAATGAGTTGATACTTCTTGTCTAAAAATTTTAGTGGTGCTCTTCAATTCATACCATTCTGATGTGTCTTTGCTTGCGACAGGTTCATTATTCTGGTGTTTGCTAATTGCTTTCTCAAAAAAAAGGCAGTTTAAAAAGTTTATATAAATGTATAAACATTTAGAGTGGAGGTAAGATAAAGAATTAGTGGAAGGGCGGTGGTGTCAGTGGAATGCAAGTGGGATTGCTTCTTGATTTTCAGAACTATAATTAGCATTTAACAGATACAGAAAACCAGTAAAGAAGTCAAATTTTGTTGTTGAAGGCCTGAGAATACATTATTTTTCTTCTGGGGTTGCTGTTTCTTTCCTTGAAGATGAAGTTTATGAAACTTGGATCTAAACCTGATCAGTTTCAGACTGAAGGAGATAATATCAGGTGAATAATGGACTTAATTTGGTGAATGTTGTTTAGTTCTTCTTATCATTATCTTATTCTTCGATTTTATTAGTACTGCTGTTTCTTCTACTTTGGTTATCTCTAATAATTTTCTTGAGCCGAGGGTTTATCGGGAAAAGCCTCTCTACCGCACAAAGGTAGAGGTAAGGTCTGCATACACTCCACCCTTCCCATACCCCACTTGAGGGACTATACTGGATATGTTGTTGTTGTTGTTGTTTAGTTCTTCTCCAACATACACTTCTTTTTGGATTTGTTTATTCTGCATATATGTCTTATTTCCATATGAGTTCAAGTTCTATACACTAACAGGGTAGAAATTTTTATACAACCAGGTCACTTATTAGGTAGTTACAAGTAAATTTCCATGATAGGCGTTAATAGGTAACTTGGTAAAATACTAGCCTACTATGACAGGTTAAATATTAATGACGAAAGTAAAAAATCTTTACATTGTTAGTGTATGTGACGTAAATCCTTTCTAGATTATGTACCTTTATATTACTATGGTGCTATGACTGTTGGAACTTTTACAAGTCAATCTCCAGCTAGATATATTTACACAATCAGGTCACTTATTAGGTAATTACAAATAAATCTCCATGATAGGCGTAAATTGGTAAAATTTTAACCTATTATGACAGGTTAAAGGTTCACTGATAATGTAAAAAATCTTTACATTATCGATGTATATGACTTAAATCCTTTCTAGATAATGTACTTTTATATTACTATAATGCTATGGCTGTTGGGATTTTTGTTGTCTTCATCTAGGCCAGTTCTTCCTTTCACATATTACAAACACAGAAATCACATCATGCTGTACAATTTTGCTTGTTTGATGAAAAATGCTTTTACGGTTTATCATTGCTTAAATCAATCTTCAAAATTGAAATTCTGATAGTGGTTGTTTGAAGGTTTGCAGTTTCAAATTTTTGTTTGCATTTATTCATTTACTTTTCACATATGAAGAAGTGATGCTATAATTTGAGATTGTTGGTAAGGTTTTCATTAGGCATATGATATATGAACTTTATATTCAGGTATGTAGCAACTGAATTGGCAACTGACATGGTCATCACTGTTGGAGATGTGAAATTTTACCTCCACAAGGTATGTAGCCTTTCTCATTCCATATTTGTCAACTGTTTATTTCTCCAGCCAAAATATTCTCAATTAATACTAATAGAAGTACATTTTTCTCCAGTTCCCACTTCTGTCGAAGAGTTATCGCTTGCAGAAACTGGTTGCTTGTACAAACGAGGAAAATAGTGATGAAATCAACATCCACGATATACCTGGTGGACCCGCTGCTTTTGAAGTATGCGCAAAGTTCTGTTATAATATGACAGTAACTTTGAATGCATATAATATCATTGCAGCTCGTTGTGCAGCAGAGTACTTGGAAATGTATGAGTCAGTTGAGAAGGGAAATCTTATCTACAAGATTGAAGTTTTTCTTACTTCTAGCATCTTCCGGAGCTGGAAAGACTCCATCATTGTTCTTCAGACCACAAAAGCTTTTCTTCCCTGGTCTGCGGAATTAAAAATTGTTAGTCATTGCGTTGAATCTGTAGCATCTAAAGCTTCCGTGGACCCCTCAGAGGTCGACTGGTCTTACACTTATAACCCTAAAAAGCTTCCATCTGAAATAGTGAACTGGCAGCCGCTTGTTCCGAGAGACTGGTGGGTTGAGGACCTTTGTGAGCTTCATATTGATTTGTATAAACGCGTCATAGCAACAATAAAAACAAAAGGCAGTGTCTCTTCAGAAGCAATAGGTGAAGCATTGAAAGCATATGTTGACCGGAGGGTCCCGGGTAATATACAGGGAAGTGATCCTGGAAAGTATCGATACTTGATTGATACGATAACTTGGTTGTTGCCCAAAGAGAAGAACAGTGTTTCCTTCAGTTTCTTGATCAAATTGCTGCAGATGTCTATTGCCTTGGAATGTGGACAAACAGTGAGAAGTGAACTGAAGAGGAGGATCGGCCTGCATATGGAAGATGCAACAGTAGGTGACCTCCTAATTCGAGCTCCAGATACTGAAACTGTGATATTTGATATCGACCTAGTACACGACCTCGTAGAGAATTTCTTAATTCATCAAAAGAACGGTCATAATGATTGTTCTGAGGATATATGCCCTGCATTTGCATCAGATGATTCTGAAGTTAAGATGGCTAGGGTAATTGATGGATACCTTGCTGAAGTTGCTACAGATCCAAATTTACCACTATCGAAATTTGTCAATCTTGCAGAATTGGTCTCTGGCTTATCTAGACCTTCTCATGATGGGATTTACCGTGCTATTGACATGTATCTTAAGGTATCCATTTGCTCTTCTCTTGTTTGACTTTCCGTAGGGATAATTACCATTTTGGACTGCTCTAAAAAATAATACCCAGCAAATGTATATTAAGCACAAATATACATATTGCATACATATATTATACATAATCAGTGTATAGATTTTGTATAATTTGGCTAGCACCCGTAATTAACTTCGGCCGACAGGCCAAAAATGAAAAAGGCCTTGTAATTATGTAACCTTGATTATGAATGATCATTTTTTTGTTTTTGGCAGGAACATCCTGGGATTACCAAAAGCGAGAGAAAAAGAATTTGTAGGCTAATGGACTGCAGGAAGCTATCAGCCGAGGCCTGCATGCATGCTGTGCAGAATGAACGCCTTCCTTTACGAGTCGTTGTACAAGTTCTGTTCTTTGAGCAAGTTAGAGCCACATCATCATCCGGTGGCGGTAGTACTCCTGACCTGACCAGATCGGCTAATGCTTTGCTCCCCGTGGGATCTCAGGGGAGCTCCAACACAGGGGACGGCTGGGATGCTGTGGCCACAGCAAAGGAGATTAAAGCTCTGAAAGGTGAGCTTGCTACTCTAAGATTGAGAGACAGAGGAGAACTTAAAACGAATGCTGAAAAGGTTGACGGTAGCAAAGTGAAGGGTTCAATCATGTCCAAAAAAATGTTGTCAAAGCTGTGGTCAAATAAAGATAGACAAAGTGAGATTAGCAGCTCAGATACATCAGAAAGCCCATCATCATCTTCTAATGCAGGGGAAACAAAGTCTACCTCATGTAGAAGTTGGAGGCATTCCTTGTCTTAGAGTGTGTTCTGTACGAAGGAAATGTTTTTCAGGAAAATAAGTGAGTTCCTCACTTATTTTCTTGTGTTCGGTATTAGCTGAAAACCAGTCCCCAGGGCTTTGGTTTTGGTAAGAGCGCCACATGTATTAGGTGCAGGTCTCGAGTTCGAAAATGGACGTGGACTAATGACTGGTATGTAAGTGGAGAAAGGTAGGGGCTGGACCATTATCTACCGAGTTTCAAACCTTGTGTTGGCCCTCAGAGATTTTTCGGTTACTAAGAAAAATGCATTAGCTGCAGAGGAAACATAGTTTCCCTCATCATGTAAAATGTTTCAGTCCGTGTTGACTCTAGGATTAGAGAAACTAAATCTGTCACTAACCTTGAAATGTAAAAGAGAGAAATCCCTTTTATGTTTTAGTATTTGATTCAAATGTGTTTGCAAGGTAGATCAGCTTAGGACTTGCCATTGCAAAATCTAATTTCCAGTTTTTCCAATGTGTTTTATAATCCACTCAAGAGAAAGTATAGGTTTCACTTGATTATAGATTATCTAGCGAAGGAAAGTCTTTTGTAGAAGGAAACAAATTGTATGGTAGGTTTCAAATTCTTTCCCTTAAAGTTGGCTCTTTTAGCCAATTGTATCATATTCTTGAGAATAAGAATCTCTACAATGCTCTTTATAACTGTTCTTTCTCTTCTCTTTTATTTTATGACAGTTATGATTGAAAAGTTTGCTGGCAACTGTTGAAAGTTTATTACTGATTAAACATCTACCAGTGTATGGTCCACTGTTTCATTTCTTTCCCAGAGTATGATTATACTCCAGGGAAAAAGCTCAAATATGTCATCAAACTATCAGAAATGGCTCAGCCATAATATTTGGGCACATTTTTGCCCTCGCTCTGACTAAATGTAAATGTGTCATTTACCACTTACGGCTCTTTTAGCCGGTAGAAAATACACGTGGCCTCCAATTAAACGATCCATTGTCCTAGTGCCAGTGAGTGTGGACAAATTTAGAGTTAAAGTTTCTTTGGCTAGACGCACAAATTGTGCTTGATGCACAAGCCTTTCAGTCATACATTTAAGCCTCATGGCTTCCTAGGGAAATGAAGAGCTTAGTTTCGGTTAAAAGGAAAGTGGGTCGGGTTCTAATATGGGGCAGGTTTAACATAATTGCAATGAGTTTAAAATTAGTGATACAGGTTAGTGATGTGAATCGTTTAATTGGAGGTTGTGTATTTTTTGGTATTTTTAAAACTGGCTAGAAGAGCCAGTTTTAGTGGTAGGCACGAATATGCACATTTGGGCACGGCGAGAGCATAAATTTGTGCAACTATTAACGAGTAGCATAGCTGAACCATTTCTGATAGTTCGATTGCACATTTGAAAAGTTGACATTTCACTATAACTTCAATAGTTTTACAAGTGTACATGTTACATATATCTTGTTTAAAGTTGGATACAAGCTTACTCTTATTCCATCATTGCAACTCACCCACCCAATGGAAAGATTAAGGAACTTGGTCCCATTTTATTAAAACAACGACTAAATTTTGGTTTGCAATCTTATCTTGTCGTTCACAAACTATGTAAACTTCAAACAAAATCATTGATCTTGCAAACTTCAATGATTGAAGGGATTGTTCAGATGGTCAACTCTCAATTAAATGCTCCACAGTCTCTACGAATATTCCCATTTTTGCCCGTCTTCACACCAACCCGGCCCAATTTAATCATCGCATTCACGAATGCGGTTTGGAAAGCCTTAGAGTTGCTGACCCACAAATTAACAGTACCCTTGGACCGTTGATCAATGAATAACACTTGATCTGACGTGAATAGGCCCATTCCTTTTTTAAGGTTTTGGAAGTGGGCAATTCGCAGGAACGCCCCTTATTCGGGGTGGTCTTTAATTTTTATCCCTCAACTTGCTGGTCTTTAATTTTTTCCCTTCGCCTAGAATACCCTGAGATTCTGGATTCGAACCCCGGCTCAGGCATAAAAAATTTTAAAAAAAATCGCATGGCAAGGCTTTTGGAAAAGTCTGTCTTATGCGGCATAGGTTGTCTTAAGACATAACTAAAGTTCTACCGGATCTGGCAGAGGTTGCCTTATAAGGTAGTCTTTTAGTTATGCCAAGGCAACATCTACCGGAGAAGGCATAGATTGTCTTATAAGGCAGACTTTTAGTTATGCCTTAAGGCAACCTATGCCGCATAAGGCAAACTTTTTCCAAAGCCTTGCCTTGCGATATTTTTTTTTTTTGGACTGAGCGGGGGTTCAGAACCTCGGGGTGTTTTCGGTCACTTTTTTAAGTGAAGGACAAAAATTAAAAACCAACAATTTGAGGGACAAAAATTAAAGACCATCCCAAAAGGAGGACAGTCCACGCAAAAAATGTTTGGAAGTAGGCATTGTCAAAGGTATTAGGTGTAGTTGGGTCCATAATGGTGATCATACCTGGATCCACATTTTTTGGGCAAGTTTGTTGTAATTGGGCTGCATATGTCTTGCTAGGGTTGGGTCCACTGGGTTTTTTGGGCTGAAGTTGTAAAGACGGTTGGAAAACTTGGTGCAGTGAGCAGCTCCAAGAGTATGGGCCACTGCATAAAATCATGGGTAATTTGCAGGACTATCCTTCGCTGGGGTGGTCTTTAATTTTGTCCCTCATATTGGTGGTTTTTAATTTTTCCCTTTACCTTTGCGAATTCTGCCTTAAAGCAGAATTTTGCAAGGCAGAATTCTACCCATGCAAATTCAGCCTGGACAAAATTTGTAAAATTCTACCTTAAGGCCCAAATTTTGCCTAATTTGCATGGACAAATTTGCAAAATTCTGCCTTAGGCAGAATTTGCAGAGGCAGAGGGAAAAATTTAAAGACCACCAATTTGAGGGACAAAACTTAAAGACCACCAATTAGAAGGACAAAAATTAAAGACCACCCCAAATGAAGAACAAGCCGCGCAAAAAAAAGTAAAATCATAAAAACAAAAAAAGGCAAGTTACACTTTTGCACTTTTCGTCCTATTTTGTGCTGGTCTTTAAATTTTGCACTTCAAATGGGTTGCTCTTTAATTTTTTTCCTTCAAAATCGAACTTGTGCCTAGAGGGCATAAGTTACGTATTATAATATCCATAAGTTATGCTCAGGTCCTTAAATAATTTTTGCCCCGCTAAATATAAGTTTGATTTTGAAGAGCAAAACTTAAAGACCAGCCCATTTGAAGGGCAAAAATTAAAGACCAGACCATTTGAACTGTAAACCGTGCGATTATTTCCAAAAATAATTACATTCGCATGCCAAATATACAAAAAATATACACTATTATGTATAAAAAATGTATATTGTACATTAATTTAAAAAAATATACATTCACTAGCTATTATTTTAATAAGCAGCTAATTATGTCAATTTCTTAAAAAAATTCTTGTCAATAGAAGCAAACAAATATGCGTTTAATATATGGTTGTCTAGTAGTTCTATTCTTTTTCCAGACAATCTTCTCAAAGAAATGCCTCAAGGGTTCTAAGAAGGAAGAAGTGTTTCAAAGGATTAATTTTAGAGTCAATTCCTCGAATGGTCACTGAACTTATGCACACCACCTAATAAAGTCATTTATCTTTTTTTTCCTTCCTCATATGGTCATTGAAGTTTATGCATTTACTTTACAAAGTAACAAGGGCTAAAAGTCATTTTAAAAGTAAAAGAAAAAGGGTCAAAGTAGTCCCTTAAGTTTGGACTTTGAGTTAAAATATCTCTTCTTTTTAACACTTAATAATAATAGACCTCCAACTATTTTTCACTTACTTACTTCGTAAATTACATTGTATTCGTCCTATAGGTAAGTTCATAGTATAGATTTAAAAAAAGAAGAAGGAAACAAATCATAATATTTAAAAGTAAAAGAAATAAAGAGTGTTAACGTAGAGGGTAAAATAAGTACTAAAATTAAGTGAGATAAAGGGAAGGAACAACTATTGTTCGAAATTGGGAGAGATATTTCATTTTTTTATCGGTGTTGGATGGAGAAACTAATTTTCACCCAAATAATATTACAAGATTGACAAAAATTATACTTAAAAACTTTAAAAGAATTTCATACACAATGATGATATAGAATCTCCTCATTTTATGTTATATCGAATAATTTATATTATTATGATGATGTTCTTCAATATGTATCTATGGTTTTTTCTTTATGGAAAACCTTTATGATTAATCTTTACATATGTATTTTTTCCCCTACTAGGACCTAGTTTTTTGTTTGTTTGAAGGAATTCATCATCTTCCTTATTAGTTATGAATTTTCTAGCAATAATTTCAATCGTAGAAAAAAATATCACTAATTTAAGCTATTTTATCAAAATAAAGACTACTCATAAAATGAATAAATAAGAAAATTATTTATATTATTGAACTCCTGAGTTTCCAAGCCAATAGAGTACATATAGGTTATTTTATATTATCTTTTTAGTAGTGATAAAATGAAAAAGTTCTTTTTTCATTCCTAAGGTTATCAGTCATATTTTTTTGTGTTTTTCATTGCTTTTAATTCCATAGTTAGAATTTTACTAAAATTGTACTATTTTGTATCATTAAAAGGTTGTTTGTGTTTTATGTTTAAAAATAAAGAGTTTTTTAACTCACGGTCCAAACTTAAGGGATTACTTTGACCCTTTTTCTTTTATTTTTAAAGTGACTTTTAGCCCCCGTTACTTTATAAGGCAATGCATAAACTTCAATGACCATATGAGGATGAAAAAAAGATAAATAACTTTACTAGGAGATTTGCTTAAGTTGAGTGATCATTTGAGGATTAATTTCATGTATGGTCATCAAATCCGTTTTGCGTGTGTTTTAAGTTAAAAAACACATTTTTACACGGCAAAAGTCATAGATAGCCCCTAAACTTTACCACATTTTTCTCTGGGGTACCTAAACCAGTCCAAATTCGATCCCATTGGGTACCTTTTTCACAATAATCAGCAAAACTAAGAGAGTGTATTACACTCTCCATGACGTGACAACTTTGTCAAATGAAAACTTGACACGTGGCGGTGAGGTCCATCATAATAATTAAAAAATAAATTATACTTCCTCCCCAAATTTTCATCTCCTTCCCCCCCCCCCCCCCCTCCCTAGCCAGCCGCCACCACCTCCGTCTGACCACCGCCAACCACCGAAAAAAACACCCATTACTTTCCTCCACCCGTCATTACCCATTCTTTCTCCACCACCATCTCCATCTTTATCTTCTTCCTCTTTTCACAAAAATAAAACCACCATTTTTTCTCCACCATAAACCGCCATTAAACCACCCCGTTACCACCTCCGTCACACCACCGACGTTCACACCACCCCATCGCCACCTTCATCTCCTCCACAAAACAGACCCCTCAATGACCCAACCACCTCACCGCCCTGTTTTTCCGTCCAAACACCACCTTTAAATATCCCACAAAACCCAAAACGAACCCTCTCTGAAAAAATAAAAATCTAAAGCCAATTTATTTCTTTTCTTTTTTAGATGATTTTGTTTTTCTTTTAAATCTGATTTTTTTTTTATTTTGAATATAATTTTTTTGGTAGAAGAGAGGGAGGGAGAGAGAAAGACAGTGGTGTGGCAAAGGTGGCGGTAGTAGATCTCCATTTTTTCCGGCTACAAGTTGAATAAAAAAAATGACGGAGGAAGACGAGGAGGAAGAATGCCTGATAGAGAGATAAAGATGGAAAAGAGATTGAGGAGAATCAGATGGAGAAGATGAGGAGGAAGGCCGAAAAAGAGATTGAGGAGAATCAGATGGAGAAGATAAGGAGGAAGGCCGAAAAAGAGATTGAGGAGAATCAGATGGAGAAGATAAGGAGGAAGGCTGACGTACAAATTCTCTTTTTTATTTTTTTAAGTTATTTTTTTTAATTATTTAGATTATAGATATTTAGGTGTATAAGTTGGAAAAAAATTATTTTGTACTTGTTTTACGCGCTTCAAGAGATTGAAGAACACTTCTTCTGTCATGTCAGCAAAAAGTATTCAATAGGTATACTTTTTGAACACTGATGATATTCAATCGGAACAAGTCTAAGTTTAGATGGCCATGAGAAAAATGTGACAAAGTTTAGGAGGCTATCTATGACTTTTGTCTTTTTACATTGTTTATTCTTTTAAATAATATTTTCGGACCTTAGAAGGAGTAATAAACTTTGTAGTTGACTGAATGATTGTACAAGAAAGAGATGTCTAACGTGTGGAATAAGAGACCAATACTCACGTTCTTAACAGCTGGATTAAATAATGGATGGATAATTAATTGGATGATTTGGAATGCTATTGTCATTTCATCTATTTCATTTACAGAAATCATCCACAGTTTTATATTTAGAAATTCTTTTTAACTATTAATTTTTCAGTATACTCCATGTTCTTATAATCACATAAATAATATATCATGTTTAACATTACAACAACATGTTTACGATTGACAAAAATTACTCTCAATCTCCGAATACCATCACATGTTTAAGATAACAACAATAACCACAACAACATATCCTTTGTAATCCCACAAATAGAGTTTCAGGAAGGTAGAGTGTACTAAGACCTTAACTCTACCTTGGCTCAAAGTCTCTCAAGTTTTATTAAATTTTATGTCCACTTAAACGTATACAAATTATTAGTTTAGAACCCAATATATAACTTTAAAAAACTAGAACGAACTCCATAAGCTTCAAATTCTGGCTCCGCCTCTAATCGCGTAAAATAAAATAAAAAGTGAGTATTAGAAGTAGTAGAGAATTACCTGAGAGGGCGATCATGTTAGCTTGATTTAGACCATGAGAGGCAAACATGGTATTTAATTGATCCAAATTGAAAGTAGGCTCAGGGAGCTTGCCTTCCACATTTGAAGCTTTTGATGTGAATCCATCTAGCCTTCCCAATTCCAGTGCATACCTTGGTCCACCAGACTGCATTGTACAAAATTATTACTTTCATATTGTTTTGGGGGGAATTTTTGCACTGTATATCTGTCCACTAAATAATAATCGAAGAATACATATTTTTGTTATACATAATACTTTATCTTTTAAGTATATATTTTACCAGCAGGTGTGCAATCATTTTCATCTGACCGCTAAATATCTAAATTATTTGTATTTTCGAAACAAAAACTTCTGCGTGGTGGTGCCTAATAGGTAATTGCATATAGTTGTAGTACTTCTTATTTGATAGCCTAAAAAAACAATAAGTGACATATTATAATATAATCAGTTAAAATACATTAGTCATAAAAAAAATATTTTACATTATCAGCACATATAAGTTGATTTTAATTATTACGAATTCTGAGCAAGCTGACATGAACTTTTAGTTATTTTCAAAAAATAAAAAAGCATTACTAAAAAAATTAGGAATTAGCGACGGGCAATTTCTGTAACTAAACAGCAAATTTAGTTGTTAATCCTATTTAGCGACTAATTATCAAACAATTCTGCTAATTATGAGCAATTTAGCAACAAATTAGCAATGAAAATGGACAAAGCGTTGCAAAGAATGGTATGTAGTACAAACCAGTTGAATAACGTCTCGAGTTGCTTTGGCAAGAATATCAGCACAAGAAACTTTATTTTTGCAGCTTGGGATTGCATCAATGGCTGCTTTTGCTTTGATAACAGTGTCAAATCCATCTCCAGTCAGGGGTGGGCGTTCGGTTCTTCGGTTCGGTTTTATCAAACTTCGGTTTGGCTATTTCGGTTTCGATTTTTTGAAGGTGGACACCGAACACCGAACCCAACTAGTTCGGTTCTTTCGATTTCGATTTTTTGAAGTTTGGTTCGGTTCGGTTTCGGTTTTTCCAATTCGGTTTTTTTGATATGATATTAGAAGTGATTCCATTTACAGTAATTCATATTCTCAAAAGCAACAAAACATAAAACTAACTAATTAAAATCAAACAAACAGGATACACAAGAACAGAAAACCATAACCATAATATAGGATTACTAGGTGTTATATACATACAGTAAGAATAATTAAGAAAACACATAAAGGACATACATTAATCCTAAAGACACATCCTAGTCACCTTTATTTGTTAAGGATATTTGATTTTCTCAACTAAAGTGGAAAATTAGGGATACAAAAGCAAAAGAGAGCTTATTACAATTGAGTTTTTTTTGGGCTTAAACTTAATGGGTCTGGACTATTTTAATTTTTTTGGGTAATGTATAAATTTCGATTTAAATTTCGGTTTGTCGGTTCGGTTTTATCAAAGTTCGGTTCGTCTATTTCGGTTTCGGTTTTTTGAAGGTGAACACCAAGCATCGAACCAAACTAGTTCGGTTCGGTTTCAGTTTCTAGAAGTTCGGTTTGGTTCGATCCGATTTTTTGATTTTCGGTATTTATGCCCAGCCCTATCTCCAGCTAATGATTGATTATCTGGATGATCTTTTTCTGTTGTGTTCCCTTGTGTTATGCTATTATGACTGAAGCATCATAGCCCTACATCCAAAGTTACTAGATAGTTTAAAAACACTTATATTGGTCGCGGACCTTACTAGCTGAGAATCCTATATGACTACTGATATTCCCAATAATTAATTCTTTGATTTAATCTATATATAATATAAAGTTAGGCATAGATAAGGTGATGTGACATCTCTATATGATTTTGAAAATTATTTTTTTTTCTCTTTTTTTTTTTGGAGTTTTCCCTCATTATTTATTTGCTATATATTTTAAAATCTAAAAGCCATCTCTTAATTCTCTTAATTACACCTCTTACATACTTGTACATTTTCATCTTCCTCTATAACCGTACCAAATTAAATAGTCTAATACTAATCCAGCTTTTTCCCCTTCCCTATTAAATGTATGTAATTTTACAACAATCCTTAGAAGTTTAAACGTCAAATAATATATCCATATATCATTTGTGTTATTCAACAATTTCATACTCAAAAGTAAATATCGGTTTTTATCCGGCGTTGCCATAACGAGAAAATGTACATCTCCTCTTTCATTGATATCTTGACAATGAAACTGGTCACCCAAAGGGATGGAGTATGTTCAGAGGCAAGTTAATTTCTATATCTTCTAGCATTCTTCTTTTATTGTTATTTTTATTTGTATTGGAGCAATATCATTGTCTAATAGACGTGGTGTTTTTCTATTTAAATAGATTCAAAACAAATATATATCGTTCATGACGTTTTATCATATGGAGGTTTGATGCCAAGAAATCGCTCTTAATATCAAGCCAACAAACCACAGTAACAATCAAGGTATGGTTTCTTAAACTATAACAACATATTTTTATGTTTGCTTTTCCCTTTAATATTTGGGTCACATAAAAGTAACACAATCTGATATTAGGTGTTTGAGGGTAACAGATCCAAGGGATTCAAACTTTTGGAAAGTACGTAGCTAACTTAGCATGTTTATTTCTGTTGAAGAACCGAAAGAGAAATTTGAGAAAATAAGTAATTCTTCTGGTAAAGCGAAATTATGAAGTGATTTATACCAAGAAGAAAGTGTACAAGAAGATGGTGCATATTTGAAATAACTATGACATATAAAAGGTGACGCGACATCCATGAACTTGAAGACCATTTATTTCTTTTTTACAACTTTCCCCCATTTTAAAAATTAATTTGCTATATATTCAAAAATCTAAAAGTCAGTCTCTTAATTCTGTTAATTACACCTCTTATTATACCCTTTCATCTTACTGTATAACCGTTGGCCATTCTTCCCGTTTCTTAACATAATAATATCCACGATGTTGCAAGCAAGCTCACAATTAATTAATGACTTCCGCTACTTAAACTTCATTTTTTATGTCTTTTAAATTGTTTAAGTGGTTAATCATTTTTTATGTCTTTTAAATTGTTTAATTTGTTAATCACTGTGATTTATATTACTTTTTATGTAGTTTTCAAAATTTGCAAGTATAATTTAATTGAACATGTAAAATTAATTATCATATGAAGACACTGAAAAATTTAATCTATTCTATCTTGAATATATTTACAAGAAAGGCCGAGGGTCTTTCGGAAACAACCGCCCTACCTTTCAAGGTGGGGGTTAGGTCTGCGTACACTCTACCCTCCCCAGACCCCACATAGTGGGATATACTGGGTTTGTTGTTGTTGTTGTTGTTGTTGTTGTTGTTGTTGTCAACTAGTATAAATTTACTAATGACGTTTATAACCGTGCAAAGCGCGCGGACCCACCAACCCACTTAAAAATTAAGACCCGAACCATTTGCTTTTCTTTTCATCTTTTCCTCTTCTTTTCACTTTCTCTACCCAATCGAAGCTTGTTCTTGCAGTTTATTTACTCAAATTCTTATTCTAATTCACTTTTGTTGGCATGGCAGCTAATTGGATTAGTGCATTCTGTAAATGCTATATTTCTTCTTCTTAATTCTGTCCTGAGCAATCTTGTAAGTGCAACAGATTCTCCCATCCCGTTTCCCGAGTCCCTTACAATGCTTGCTATAAGTAGTCAAATCCTGTAAGTCTAAAAGAAGACTTGTTGTTTTGTGTTTCAGCAATTTACTTGGATTGGTCTCACATAGTTTATCCTATAGAGCTGTTCTTATGTTGTTTTCCGGTGGAGTCTAAACGCGTGCTGCTTGTCTTGGTAAATAGATATGTACCTATCATGCACTCGTTTCATATGCAAATGACATGTCTATTGTCTGTGCTTTTGGGTGGGTATTTAAAAGAGAAAAGAAGAGGAAGATGATGATGATGATGATGAAAAGAGAAGAAAAATAGTTGGGTTTTAATTTTTTGGTGAGTCAGTAGATTCGGTCGACTGGCTGACGGGTTAAAATAGTTTAAATGGGTGAGTAGATTAATTGAAAAGAAACCACGTAGGCGCCATATAGGAAAATTAAGGTGGACATGAGGATGTAAAGGAGTAAGGATAAAAATGGCTTTTTTTTAGTGCAATGACAAATGTGGTCATAAAGTTAGATGATATGGCAAATATATTCAAAAAATATAACAAATGAAAAATATCTCTCACTTGTGAGAATATAAGGGCAAATCTGACCCTTTTCTGGTTTTTAAAAGCATAATAGACTACTCTCGTGGTGTAATAAAATATGGTTGAATTAATTAAAAGAGAACAATCTGATTGTTATAATCAAAACAAATCTGTATGCGTTATGAAATAATGGAACTACGATGGATGTCCTCACATCATTCTTCACATTCTTCTTCATGATTTATAGTTAGCCCTCACTATTTCTCACCAGTCACCATTATGGTTTTAACTCTCACACCGCATAGCCTTTCATGTGATCTCAATCGTTAATTTACATATTCATGGTGTGGTGTTCCTCAATGCATGCCTATAAAATAGAGGTATTAAAAATCATGTTATACACATTTGGATATACTTGGAAGAAATTAGAAAACTCTCATATCTTGTCTCTCTATTTCTACTGCTTTCATCTTTTAGTATTGTTTCTTATTTGCTCTCATTTTATAAGACACGTTCTAACAATTTATCCATCTCAAAAGTTCTCAACAAGGTGCTTTTTTTTTTAGTTATAGTACTGTTGCTATGCATTCTTTTATATGTGGAATATGCTTTTATATTTTACTTGTGATGGTGTTCTCTAGTAATTCCTTCTTTACTCGTCTCTTTGGTTGATATCTGAATTCTTTAACTTAGAAACTGTAAACCAAACAAAAACTCGTCACATCTACAATACCTACACCTTTTTACAAAATCAAACAAATGTTGCTAGTAAGATTAATAACTGATTGATGATCATAGAGTATTATTAATAAGATTAAGGACAAGTCTTTCCATTCCTCTCATGGCAAAATTTTATAATATATATCTAACTCCCTTGAATTAGAGATTCATTCCCTTGTTTCAGTATTTGATTGACCAGTAAGACTAATGAACAACCTTTGATCTATGTCGTTCCAAGTTCGGCAAGGTCTGAGTAAAAATACAAAAATGAGTGGAGCAAGGGGCTTAGAGGTAAAGGGGGTGGGGGAAGGGGGCGAGCTTTAATTGACGTAAGGGTGGAGATCTTAGTAGGGAGTTAGAAAGTGTCAGTGACATGGGCCCATCAATTATCACTCAGACATTCGTTAGTTGTACCATGGAAAATAAGTATATATTTGCAAGTGAAACCAACATAAATGTCCTGAGTTAAGAGATCCACTGTGTAACACAACTATGAAAAAATTATTGTTTTAAAAGAAGCAATGCTATTGAATATTTTTTTTAAAAAAAGTTATTGAATATTGGATTGAGACATTTCTAAATTGAGTGACACAGATAGTGATTATTATATAATTGGCCCCCAGCTAATTTGAGATTAAGACGTCATGGTTGTTGTAGTAGTACAAAATGGGTGAAATCATCTATTTTGGTTGGTAGGTGCTATTGAAGTTTACATTATTGTTTACACATCTAGCTGCTTTCCGATACTGTTGTAGATTATAAATGCATGTTGGGTTGTGATTGGTAAAAGGGGTCAATATGCAACATGCTTTTCCTAAAGGTCTTCTTTTATGGAAGCAATGCAAGTTTGTTCCATAGATTAAGGTAAAGAAGAAGGCATATTATAACAACAACAACAATATATACCCAGTGTGATCCCACAAGTGGGGTCTAGGGAGGGTAAATGTACGCAGACCTTACCCCTATACCTTGTGTGAGATTGATAGGTTGTTTTCAATAGACGCTTGGCTTAAGAAAAGAGTTTTCAGAAATAAGTTTGATAAATACAAGAGTAAAGCAAGAAGGCATATCATGGTAATCAAGATATTCTATTAATTATTGATTGGAGTAACGGTAAAGTTGTTTTAGTGTGACCTACAGGTCATAGGTTCGAATCATGCAGGTAGCTACTAATGCATTCATTTGTGTAGATTGTCTACATCACACCCTTTGGGGTGTGACCTTTCCCCGGACCCTGCTGTCGCAGGATGCACCCCCCCCCCCCCCCCCTCTTTTTTTTTTTTAACTGATTGTGTGTATGCTGGTTAGGTGAAGAAGGCATATTATATGTGGAAAATTGACCCACTTTTCTTCTATTTTGTGGATAAACCCAAATTGAGTCTACGGGCAAGTCAATTGGACATGTTCTTTTTTCCTAACCAAATAGGAATTTTCTTTCTTTTTTCATAGTGCAAGTTGACTGACCCGCCATCTTGTCTTTATAAAGTTGGCCATTGTATTTAGGCCTGTCAACCGGTTCCAACCGGAACCAGACCGGGAACCGGTTAGGAAACCGGCCGGTTCCGGTTCCAAAACCGGAACCGCCTAACCGGTTCCGGTTAACCGGTTTTAAAGTCCAAACCGGAACCGGTCCGGTTTGGATTGGTTAAAATATTTTTTTGTTTTTTGTTTTTTTGTATTATATATATATATATTATAATATTTATTTGTATATTGTAGGTATATTTACATATGTTATACAACTTTATAATTAAAGTTTAAATATTTACTGACTAACAGCCTAATAGCAAGTCAGCAATACAGAATAGTGTTTTTCGTACACATATATATGTATAACTTACATATACTTATATATGTACTATATACTATATATAGGTATAGCTTAATATATATATATATATATATATATATATATATATATATATATATATATAGGTATAACTTAATATATATACTATATATACATATCTACTATATATACAATATATACTTAATATATATACTATATATATTTATATAATATATAATATATATACTATATATACTTATATATGTGTATAACTTAATATATATAGTATATATACTATATATACTTATATATATGTACTATATACTATATATACTTACTTATATACTATATACACTTACTTATATACTATATACTATATATACTTACTTATATACTATATACACTTACTTATATACTATATATACTATATATACTTGTATATATGTACTATATACTATATATACTTACCTATACTTATATTCCTAACTTAATAAAAGTAAAAATAGAAGAAAGCTCAATGAGCCATATATTTTATTCATTCTTGGATAACATTTATTTGCAAGTTGTATTTTTTTTTAACTTGCAAATAATACATGAGTTATACAAAAATAGTAGAATAATAAAATCACCAATTTTGAACCATTTCGTTAATTTCCCCCACATCATATTCGGTCATGGAAATATCTTCAAAGTCTTCCATTTGGTCCGGTCCACTAGCTATCAAATCTTCAATTTCTTCCTCTTCGCCTTGCTCCGCTTCTGAGTTTTGGTTGCGTCGCTCCGATCTAATCCAATCTCGAATGCACACTAGTACTTGCAAGCTAAAGCCGGATAATGAATGTCTATGGTCTCCAATTTGTTGTCTTCCTTGGCTAAATGCGCTCTCCGAAGCCACGGTTGATACTTGAACCGTAAGGATATCTCGAGCCATTCTTGAAAGTACCGGATAGCTTGCCTTGTACTTCTTCCACCATGCTAAGACGTCCAAGTCATCCTTGATATCCACATTTGGCTGCATCAAATAAAAGTTAAATTCATCAAAGTTTGCAGTAGAAGAAGAAGTTGGCTGTGAATGTAAAACTTTTAAACCTGACAAGCCCTTTTTGCTACTCTGAGAAGTAGTAGGGCGTGGAGCAACGGGTGTAGCACGTTCTTCCAAACTAGAATAATGAGTAAAAACTTTTCTAAACTCATCATCAATAGCGAGATCGGCTTCAGCTAAAGATGGTTGAACTCCCTCTTCAATTTCTAAAAATGTATAAATTTGACTAACCAAATTTTTAGTATAAGACACTTTTAAACAAGGATTTAAAAGGGAACCCAATATAAATAAAGTTGGGATGGGAAAAAAATACTTCTTAAATTTGATTATCATTTCAAAAATAGCCACTTGATAATCGGGTTTATATTTATACTCTTGTAAAACTCTAGCTATTTCCGCTAAGTAGGCTAAAATTCCGGTTACCGTGGGATAGAATTGTCTAGAAAAAGCAAGAGTTGCATTATAAAAAATTTCTAAGAGTTCAATACATTCTTTAACATCTTCTCAATGCCTAAAAGTTAACCAATCCTCACTATCAATATTATATTTGTTGTGAACTTGTTGTATGGGAATCCTATACTCATTGCTTGTTGTAGCATAATGTAAGTGTAGTTCCACCTAGTCTCAATTTCTACTTGAATTTTCCTAGGTCTAAGGTTATTTTCCACACAAGCATTCTTAAAATCTCTAATTCTTCCCCTATTAGCATTACAAAAAAGAAACGCAACAGCATTTCTAACTTTTTGAACAGAATCATCAAAATGCATAAGACCATCTTTAACAATTAAATTTAAAATGTGACAACTACATCTTACATGAAAAATATTTCTTAGAGGAGGGTTTATTTCTCTTTTTAAAAGACCAATTGCCTTTGTATTATAGAAGCATTATCTAAAGCAATACAAAGTGTTTTTCTATAAATGTTAAAAAATCTCATTATAGTAGACATTGAATCGGCTAAAAATTTTCCATCGTGACGACCTTTTCCTTCGTCGTATAAAAAAGCTATAATTCTTTTTTGCATAACCCAGTTGTCATCAACCCAATGACATGTAATAGCAAAAAAATCTAAATGGTTAATACTAAGACCCAAATCAGCGGTAAGACAAACATTACAATTTAAAGAATTAAATACATGGCGCAAATAAAATCTATATTATTTAAACAAATCTATAACATCGGCTCTACAAGTACTTCTAGGAATACCCTCAAATAACGGGTTATAACAACGTTGAATGTAAGTAACAAACCCCAAACCCGAGGGAAAGGAAAATGGTAAACAATCATAAGCTACCATTTTAGCTATTTCTACGCGTTCTTTTTTCTTGTCATACTTAAAATTTCTACCGGTTCGTGGGTCTATCGTCATTTGAATCCCCCCTACATTTGAACCCGTTTGCTCTCCCCAAACATCCATATGTTTGGTTCTCATATGAGCATTTAGTGTACCCGTTCCACCATCCTTACCAGTTCCTTGCTTAAAACTAAATACTTGTCCACATAGGGTACATGTAACTGATTGGTTTTCCCTATCCTTAGTCATAAATTTCCAAACTTTAGCTGTTGGCTTACGAGTTCTAGGCGGTTTGTCTTGTGTATGTGATTGTGCAGGACCTGTATCTCCTATGGGATTTTCGGGGGGTTGTGTTTCATCATCATCATCATCTAAGTCTTCATTAAAAGTGTCGGTAAAATGTTGTTGCATTGCCTCGTGACCTAAAAGTGGATTATTTCCACCAACATCAATACCTAAATTAGGTGTTTCTTCCACAAATGTTTCCTCATTAAGCGCACCCCTAACAGTACGACTACTATTACCGGCACCACGTCTTAATCTCTTTGACATTATTAAATAGAAATAATTTAAATCACAATCAAATAAATCACAATCAAATAAATTACAACAAATTAAATTGCTAGAATTAAATTGCGTAAATTAAATTTCGAAAAATAAATTGCTAGAATTAAATTGCGAAAATTAAAGATAGAGTTGGAACGAAGGTACCAAATTGCCGGATTAATTTCCAACAAAGCGAAGGCGGCTAGAATTGCAAATCCACCAAAGCTACTTCGGATTGTTGCAAAATCACCAACTCCACCAACAATATTATAATTGCAAAATTAATAATTGAAAGTTGAAACTATAATAAGACTTTGTGGCTAATTATTGCAAAGTAACTATAATTGAGAGAAAGATGAAGAAGAGTGAATTGAAATGAAAATGAAGAAGGGTTTATATAGGGGTGGGGGAGGGGTTAAAGTGTTAAAAAAAAATTTGGGGGCCAAAAATTAAGAAAATGACCGTTTGGCAACGACCATTTTTGCAAATGGACCGTTGCCAACGGTCCATTACCGAGGCCCAACGGCTCTTTCCTTTTTTTTTTTTTTTGTAATTTTAACCGGTTTAACCGGTCCGGTTCCGGTTAAAAAAAATTTGGAACCGGACCGGTAAACTAATATCCGGTTAACCGGTCCAGTTACGGGTTAAAACCGGTTACAATGAACCGGTTGACACCTTTAATTGTATTCCTCAATGTGTAATACACTACATAAAAGGTCGTTAAAATCACAACCATTTAACTTTATTAGTAGTACTTGCAAAAACAATATCCTTTCCTCTCTCTCAATTTATGTGACAATTTTTCGTTTTTTTAGTTTGTCTAAAAAAGAATGTCACTTTTCTATAATTAGAAACATTAAACTTTTAATTTCCTGTTTTACCCAACCACACAAATTTCAAAAGTCTTTATTTGTTTCTTAAACTTTGTGCCAAGCCAAACGGTGCTACATAATCTGGGACGGAGGGAGTAGATGTTTTTTTTATTGTATACTAAAGAAATAATGTAACTTTAAACAATAAATTTTACCTTTAAAGAGAAAATTTTATAGTCCTACATTTGTTATCACATGCTTAAATTTCGTGTTTAGACGAGTCCAACAATGTCATACAAATTGGAACTTAGGGGGTACAATTTTTCTTCTAATACAAAGACGATAGCTTTTCTTCTTTTTGTGAAGTAATTCAATGAAGTCAGGTGGACATTCATTTTCTTTTCCAATATACTTTCCTCCTCATTTAATTACACCATCAATCAACTAACCTTTTACTGAACCGGGCTGCCCTAATGATAGAACATATATCCTTTTCCATTTCTCTGCCTATATAATGAAGTAACTTTGGAAACTATTCAGATCAAGTTTCATATAAATCTCTTCAAAGCATTGTGTTTCCATTGCATAGTAACAACATGGAGAAATACGTTTTACTATTGATACATCTCTTTCTAGTCCAATATTTCTCATTTTGTTTATCCTCTGCTTCCTCAAATGAAACAGACCTACAAGCTCTACTAGCTTTCCACAATTTTATTACAAGTCCTAGTCATTTTCTGGCCAAGAACTGGACCAAGAATATGTCTTTTTGCTCTTGGTTTGGTGTCACTTGCAGTACAAAAAGGCAAAGAGTTGTGGCCTTGGCTCTTCCTAATTTGCAACTTCAAGGCACAATCTCCCCCTCTTTGGCCAATTTGTCCTTTCTCAGAGAGCTCAATCTGGAGAACAACTTCTTCCATGGCGACATCCCTTGTGGCATTGGCCACTTGCCTCGCTTGCGAGTGATTGATATTCAGAACAATCAGCTAGAAGGAAGTATTTCGACAACTCTATTTCAACACCAAAGAGTTCAAAAGATTTCATTGTCTTATAATAAACTCAGTGGTGAAATGTGGAAAGGGCCATGGTATGTACCGGAACATAGAATCTTAAATCTATGTAACAATAGCCTTATGGGTATAATCCCTCATTCTGTTGGAAATGCCACAAAGTTGTTGTATTTCAATTTGTCTCATAATAGAGTCAGTGGCAACATTCCAAAGGCGATCGGTAATCTGAGGCAACTTACAAAGTTGTCCTTGTACAACAATCAAATAACAGGTTCCATTCCTGCAATATTGTTTAATATCTGGTCGCTACTTGTCGTATCTCTGGGAATCAATAGTCTTTCTGGTCCTCTCTTGCTTGATGAAGGATATATTTTGTCAAATCTGAAGTTTCTAAATATATATAACAACCAAATTTCTGGTAGCATTCCTACCAACATATGCCAACTCACAGAGCTCAATGTTTTGTCCATTTCTTTCAACAACATAATTGGAGAAATACCCAAAAATATTGATTGTTTATCCAAGCTTGAGGAGTTTTATATTGGTCATAATCCAATAACAGGGACTATTCCTACTTCATTGGGCAATATTTCCACTCTGAGAAATCTTTATTGTGAAAGCAATCGCTTGGAGGGGCCAATTCCTCCAGAATTGGGGAAGCTGTCAAAGTTGAGGCAAATTAACTTTGCCCTAAATAAACTTAATGGGCAAATTCCAAAGGTTATTTTCAATATTTCTTCTTTGGAAATGATTGGTTTTGCTTTCAACAACCTTTCGGGAAGAATTCCAGCCACTACTGGTCTTCATCTTTCGAACCTTAGGGAACTTGTTTTGGGGACAAATCAGATCAAAAGGGAAATTCCATTGTCCATAACAAATGCTTCCAAACTTGAGACACTGGGGCTAGAAGATAACTTTATAACAGGAACTATTCCTACTAATTTGGGAAATCTTCGTGAGCTGCAAGTACTGTTCCTACATACTAATCAACTTACCAATGAACCCAGAGAGCATGAGTTGCGATTCTTCAATTCTTTGGCGGACTGTAGGGTGTTGCGATATCTAGAAGTGGGTTCCAATCCATTGAACGACGTTCTGCCCAATTCTATTGGGAATCTTTCATCTACTATTGAATACTTTCATACAGAAAATACACACATCAACGGCCTCATCCCCACAAGTATAGGCAGCATGAGCGGTCTAATTAACCTAGGCTTTCAAGAAAACAACTTGACAGGGAGTATTCCTTCTGAGGTTGGTAAGCTTAAACAACTCCAAGGGTTGTATCTAAATAACAATAAATTGCAAAGACATATTCCAGAGGCGGTATGCCATTTATCTAATTTGGTTCAATTAACTCTGGATGGTAATGATCTCTCAGGATTAATTCCAGAATGTTTAGGAAATCTTAGCATGCTACAATTTATTTTTTTGAGTTCTAACAAATTTTCATCAAAGCTTCCTTTAAGCATTTGGAAGATGAGTGGTCTTGTCAATCTAGACATGTCACAAAATTCAATAGAGGGAGAGGTTCCAGAGGATATTGGAGAACTAAAGGCCATATTAGAAATATATCTTTCTGGTAACCACTTTTTGGGGATGATACCAAGCAATTTGGGCCACCTCCAAAATTTGATGAGTCTTGACCTATCCAACAATTCATTTTCAGGCCCAATTCCGTTATCCTTTTCCAACTTGATAAGCTTGGATTTGTCTTTAAATACCTTGTCAGGTACTATTCCTAAGACATTGGAAAAACTCTCATACCTTAAAAGCATCAATGTCTCATTTAATAGTTTAGAAGGTGAAATACCCAGTGGTAGCATGTTTGCAAATTCCACTATGCAATCATTTCTTGGGAACAAAGGTCTATATGGAATGCATATATTGGAGGTTCCTGCTTGTGCTCTCACTAATCCTGGACAACAATCAAAGTTTAAGGTGCTTTTGCTAAAAATTGTTACTCCGGTGGTTATTTCATCCTTTCTAATATTCTTGTTGGTCTCAATTTGGATAATGAAACGAAAGAAGAAAGGAAAGTCCAAAGATGTTGAAAATATTTCGGAGATCAGGACTTATTAATTGATTTCTTAGCATCAGATTCAACGAGCAACAAATAATTTTGATAGATCAAATTTAATTGGTGTGGGAAGCTCTGGCTCTGTGTATAAGGCACATTATCTAGCGGAACTATTGTGGCTATAAAGGTGCTGGATCTGGAAAAAGAGAAAGTATGCAATAGGTTTGCTACGGAATGTGAAGTCATGAGAAATGTTCGACACAAAAATCTTGTCTTGGTGATCACAACTTGCTCTAGCAACCATATAAGAGCCCTTGTTTTGCAATATATGTCCAATGGAAGTCTTGATAGTTGGTTGTACAAAGAAGATCGCCACTTGAACCTTCTTCAAAGAGTCACCATAATGCTTGATGTGGCTGTGGCAATTGAGTATCTACATCATGGTGGCACATGTTGGTGATTTTGGCATCTGTAAGATTTTAGTTGTAAGCAAGTCTATGGCACATACAGAGACATTAGGCACTCTTGGATATATTGCACCAGGTACACTAGTCTCTTTCTATTTCTCTTATATATCGAAGACCGTCTTTTTATTTTCACAAGTCATAATTAAGCCCTTCAAAATTCTAGCACTAAATAAAACAACAAGTCTTTGTTAGCACTTAATTATTGTCATATATCGGATGAGTAATTCTTTTTCATTTTCGTTCTTTTAAGAATATGGCTCGGAGGGAATAGTATCCACTAGTGGTGATGTTTACAGCTATGGCATCATGCTAATGGAGGTTTTGGCAAAAAGGAGACCAACAGATGAAGACATATTCAATGAAAATGTTGGCTTGAGGGAGTGGATAAGGCAAGCATTTCCAAGAACTATGATGGAAGTTGTGGATGCCGATATTTTTCATGAGGAAAAGCAAATCACTTCCAAAAGTGAGATATGCATAATTTCCATGATTGAATTGGCTTTAGATTGCACAAAAGAAACGCCAGAATCAAGAATAACCATGAAAGATGTAGTCAAGAGGCTTAGCAAAATCAAGAAAATATTTTTGGAAATGTAAAAGTTATCACTTTCGGTGATGTGCTTTCTGACCTGCAAGTTAATATGTTGCTTTTCTTTTACAGGGTTTCTTTAGTAAAGTCGGCGTATAGTACTACTTGGAGTCATGTACTATTTGTACTTCAGAGTGTTGTAGTTCCTTGTTTTATGATTTCACATTTGAGTGATTTAATTTGAACTATTTACTTTTTTGAGTAAGTATGGTTTGAGTGCTTGAATAAACCAGAATTAAATTAATGAATATTATGAAGGTGTTTAGCTGCACTATTTTACTTTCTGTTTGTAAGCTTGGAAATATCTGTTCAATCTCTTTTCATCTCTCTCCTTCATATTTTAATTCATTAATTAGCTTATTCATTTGTATTAAATAATTTAATTAATAAGCTTTTTTTCAACCAAATGTGACATGGAAGAAATATCTGAGCGCGCACTTTGCATTTCCTTGTACAAATTTTTGTATTCTTTGGACTTTGGGCATAGCCACTTCAGCAAGCAGAAGAGGAAATGAGCAAATTAAGAAAGGACATTGTACAGAGGAACATCACTTGGACTCAGTGAATTTTGGGGGTAAATTAGAAGCTAGATACTAGTGCTTTAATATCTTTTACACCGTCAGTTCACAGAACTCGACCCCCCCCCCCCCCCTCCCCTTAGGAAGGGTAGGTTTGAGGCTGCTGCTATATTCCTAAGTTTAGTTGCGACAAAAATAATCAACAATCTCATTGAAAATGTGATGTGCGTTTTGCTAGATTTTGGTGAGATTAATCAACACCCCCCGCCGCGCTTCTCGCGGTTTTTAAGAAAATCACACGATAGATTTTGGAATGTAAATATTGCTATATTTCTCGAATTAAAACAAAACAATATAAAAAGGAAAGAAAACAACAAATGAAATAGAAAGGAAAAGAAATTTAAAAAACAAATAAATGTATCCAACAAAGTAGTCATAGCAAAAAGGACGAAAAGGTGATGGATTGAGAATACAAACAATTAAGGACTTTTTTAAAAAAAAAATTGTTTACCACCCGATGTTCGGTAGCTCCCACCACAATCTTTATTGGTAAGAGATTGAGGACGTTACGGTGTTCCATAATATTAAAAGAAAAAAAACATCAAATATCAAATACTATTCATATTGCAAAAGCAAATGCATGCAACATCAAGTACCAAAAACTTCATATTGAAAAAGAGGAGTATGAAATCCCTAATCAGTGGTGAAAGAAATTAAAGTTCAATCTATATCTTCCACAAACAATCTCAAAGAGTATTACTCCACTATAGAACTATCCTATTACTAATTACAAAAGAAACGCATTCTCTTTTCAGACGACCTACTTATATGCCCATTTTATATGCAAGGCAAGTACTCCATAAAAATACAGGATAAAGAACCAACACATCCCTTTTTCCCTTAACCTTTCATAATCAAAAACATATAAAGGTGGGGAAAGCATGTATTTTTTACATAGCCGGAAATCTCTATTTTATTTTTTCTCATAATACACAGGAGATTCACTATCATCTATCGTCATTAAGATTCTTCTCCACAATACATTAGCACAAATTTTCTTTCTTACTGATTCTCTCTTCCTTCAAACATTGGGGCTGATCCATAAGCTTCAAATTTTGACTCCGCCTCTAATTGCGTAAAATAAAATAAAAGTGAGTATTAGAATTAGTAGAATTACCGGAGAGGGCAATCATGTCCGCTTGATTTAGACCATGAGAGGCAAACATGGTATTTAGTTGATCCAAATTGAAAGTAGGCTCAGGGAGGTTGCCTTCCACATTTAAAGCTTTTGCTATCAATCCATTTAGCCTTCCCAATTCCACTACATACCTTGGTCCACCAGACTGCATTGTACAAAATTATTTTCCATACTTTTTTTGGGGGGAATATTTACACTATCTGTCCACTAAAATAATAATCGAAGAATATATATATATATGTCACGACCCGACTAGGGGCCGTGACGGGTACCCGGGGCTAACCACCGAGCACCACTCATTTTCTTACTCGTCATAGTCATTATACACTTCTTTACCATTCATATACTCATAATCATAAGACAACTATTTTCATTTGAAAACATAATTAATTTTATATACATTAGCCCTTCGGCTATCAAAATAATAATATATACACCATAGTAGCATCGTGAGACCATACTACCCACACATATGTATCTACGAGCCTCTACTAGAGTACTAGACATGTGGACAGGACAAGACCCCGTCGTGCCCAAAATATATATATATATATATATATATATACACACACACACACAAAAGGATAAACCCAATTAGCACCTCCGGAATAATGGAGTGCTCCTGTAAATCTGCTGGTAGCTCCTATAGGTCTGCGCCGTCTTCCTGTCTACCTGTGGGCATGAACACAGCGTTCAAAGAAAACGGACGTCAGTACGAATATTGTACAGAGTATGTAAGGCATGAATGAACTAAACATGATAGAGAAATCATAAGTCATAAGATGGAAGCAAAACCTGCGCGACCATTAAGGTTGAATACATTTCATACATATATCATATGTATACATAATCGTCGTACATGAACCATCATAGCGTATACATCATTATGTCATATAATTCATCATTGTAGTACTGTATCTGCTCATACACATAAAACATTATCCGTATTCGGCTACGTAGTGGCTCGACGTCATCCATATTCGGCCACGTAGTGGCTCGACAATATCCGTATTCGGCCACGTAGTGGCTCGACAATATCACATACATGTCTTCCGTATTCGGCCACGTAGTGGCTCGACAATGTCACATACCTCATAACAAGGCTCGGCATATCTCATCATCATCATTGCCATCAGATACATCTCTTAAGCTTATCGTAATCTTTCATTAAAGCATACATTTGATTTTAACAAACAATCTATGAAAAGCATATCATATTCGTAACATGAACTTCGCATAAATATCATATAATAGACTTTATAATTGCTAGACTTAGGCTCATCATTACCATCCTCGCATCTATGGCATATCTCTTACCTTTATCTCATGTGAAATCCTCTATAAACATAGACTCGTGACTATTCGGGACATTGATCGTAGGACGTGCATTAGAGCTTATAGACGATCTTTAACAATATCAGGGTGACATACGGTCGAGAACCCCCTGGTTACATTATGGAGCATTCATAGGTGTTCTGCCTCACCTTGAAGGAATTAGTATATAAGGTGAGTGTATACGACAAGCAACACCAATAGGTCATAGTTAATGTCGTTAGCTTTGTAGAAACATTATACCAGGAGCTCTAGAACCTTTGGACTTAAGCTTAT
The DNA here is from genome assembly GCF_019175385.1 of Lycium barbarum. Taxonomy (NCBI): domain Eukaryota; kingdom Viridiplantae; phylum Streptophyta; class Magnoliopsida; order Solanales; family Solanaceae; genus Lycium; species Lycium barbarum. The sequence continues at coordinate 106,298,253 of NC_083347.1, read as the reverse complement.
CATCTTCATTATCGTGCTCATAACATGTCTCTTATCTTTATCTCACGTGGCTATTTATAAACATAGGCTCTTTGTTCCGGAATATAAGGAAGCCATGTAAATGTAAGGAACATAATATCCTAGAAATTACGTAAGGATCATTAGCTTTATAGATATCGTTCCTTGCTTAGAATCTCTAGGCTTCAGCTTATCATTATTATTATCAGACTCATGACATATTTCTTATCTTTATCCTAGAATGTAAGAAAGTCATGGAGAGGTAGGGGAAATGACATCATAGGAATCGTATAAGGATCACTATCTTCGTAGGAGTGTCATTCATGAGCTTAGGGACTCCTAGAATTAGATTCTTCACCAATATCGTCATGCTCGTAACGTGTCTCTTTTCTTTATCTTGTATGAAGTTCTTTATGATCGTAGACTCATAGTTTTAGATACATAGGAAAAATCATGAAGAAGGGGGGAATATCATATCATATAATTCATGCCTTAGAAAGAAGGGACTAGCCTTACATACCTTTTCCTTTAGCTATTCTGCCGCTTGATCGTTCTCCTTCAATGCTCGCGTCCTTACTTTCAAGGGAGTTCGTATTAACATTAGTTAAACGATTATAAGAACGTGTTACCATTTCTAGGGAAAATTGGGCAGCACTTCCATTGTTTATACAACTTTCCTCATTTTACATATCAACTCCCAACATCCATCACAACATTCACAATATCACAAGCAACAATCATCATTCACCCACATTATTCGCATTTCACAATTTCACTTCAATTTCTTCATAATCATGGTCATAGTTCATTATTGCATTTTCTCGCATATAATACTTACTCCATGTTCTAAACATCATTTTTAGCGGACTTATAATCACAACATACCAATATTCATAATTCACCTCAAACTACTACTCATCAATGACACTATTCACACATTCATGACCCATTTTCTATATCTTTCTACAATCCAAGTGTTTTTAAATTTCAACACCTTAAACAATCAAGAATGATATAAAACTCACCTTTGATGATGGATGAGCAACACTTGAGTGGAACTTCTCTTCTTGCACCAAAACCCTAACTCACTTCCCTTGAGTTTTCTTGGTGTAGATGAACTTTATTAAGTTTCATACACTTGATTTTGTGGGTTTGATGTAGTTGAGCATATATTTCTCTTGGTTTTTTGTGGGTGGAATGTTCTAGAGAGTTCAAGAGAGAAGAGGAGTGAAATGGGAATGAAATAAAATGAACTTGGGTCTCCTATATAAATCATGAAATCTGTCCCGACCAAGATATACGGACCAACATACAGTCCGTATGTGTGGCCGTATGTTTGGTCCAGTGGATGTTGCTCCTCTTGGCTAAATATACGACCTAACAAACGGCCAGTATAATTTATACGACCAGTATGTTGGGCCGTATAATGCCCAGCTGTTCCGATTTCGTTCTTGTCGACTCGTTTGATCTCCAATCCTTATGGAACCTTCTTGACACTTGTTTAACACCTCAATACCAATCTAAGGGATGTCATCACTCTTCTCTAAGACATCATTTACACCATCATTAACTCGTCGCCCATAATTCTTACCCCACACGTAACATATCCTTTGCTCCCTTTTGACAACCTTCTTCCATTACGTCAAATGTCTTTGAATCTCGATTAGGATCATCGAATACTATTTCTTACTTATCAAATCATCGCATACGTCGTGCTCTTCGCTAACCTATTCACTGTACATTAACGGGAAATTTTCCAAGGTGTAACAATATATTTTATACATAATACTCTATCTTTTAAGTATATATTTTATCAACAGGTGTGCAATCATTTTCATCTGACCGCTAAATATCTAACTTATTTGTATTTTCGAAACAAAAACTTCTGCGTGGTGGTGCATAATAGGTAATTGCATATAGTAGTACTGCAGAGGCGTATCTAGTCTACAAGGTAGGGGTTCAACCGAACTCTAAATTCTAGACACGGAGCCTAAATTTAAGTGTAAAAAATTGTTAAAATTGCAATAAATAGTAGATATGAACCCCTAACTTTAAAAATATAATGGCTTCAATACTAAAAATCTTAAGATTGAACCCATAAAATTTAAATCCTGGATCCGCCTTTGAGTAGTAGTACTTCTTATTTGATAGCCTAAAAAAACATTAAGTAGCTTATTATAATATACTCGGTTAAAATACATTAGTCGTAAAAAATATTTTACATTATCAGCACATATAAGTTGATTTTAATTATTACGATGTCTGAGCAAGCTGACATGAACTTTTAGTTATTTTCAAAAAAGAAAAAGAGCATTACTAAAAAAAAAAATAGGAATTAGCGACGGGCAATTTCGGTAACTAAACAACAGATTTCGTTGTTAATCCTATTTAGCGACTAATTATCAAAAAATTCTACTAATTATGAGCAATTTAGCAACAAATTAGCAATGAAGATGGACAAAGCGTTGCTAAGAATGGCACGTAGTAAAAACTAGTTGAATAACGTCTCGAGTTGCTATGGCAAGAATATCAGCACAAGAAACTTTATTTTTACAGCTTGGGATGGTATCAATGGCTTCTTTTGCTTTGATGTTTACAGCTTGGGATGGTATCAATGGCTACTTTTGCTTTGATAACAGTGTCAAATCCATCTCCAGCCAATGATTGATTATCTGGATGATCTTTTTCTGTTGTGTTCCCTTGTGTTGATGCTATTATGACTGAAGCATCACAGCCCTACATCCTAAGTTACTAGATAGTTTAAAAACACTTATATTGGTAGTGGATCTTACTAGCTGAGAATCCTATATGGACTACTGATAATCCCAATAATTAATTCTTTGAATTAATTAATAGCAATAAACCTAGCTTGCAGAGGTTCATATAGGAAAAATGCGAAAATGCGGAAGATTCAATTAATTCTGTATGGTTTGCCGGCTACTACACTAGTTTACCTAGAGCACACCCAAGAATAGCTGATGTGGGTTCCCTAATTTACGCAAAACAACAACAACAACAAGCCAGTGAAATCCTACATCTTGGGGTCTGGGGAGGGTAGAATGTACGCAGACCTTACTCCTACCAAGGTAGGATGGCTGTTTCCGAGAGACCCTCGGCTCAATAGAAGCATAAAAATAAAAATACAATTTACGCAAAAATAAAATAAAAATGTAAAGCTGAAATTTCACTACAACGTCAAAGGATTAATCAAAATTGAAAAGCTAAAATTTTACTACAACATCAATAGGTTTACAATTGTACATGTTACATACTAGCAAAATATGCCCGTGCCATGCACGAGCCCAACATATTTATTCACTTTAATTAGCTAGTCTTTAAAGTTTGTATTTTGTAAATAACTTTTAATAACATTTTAATTGTTATTATATATAGCAACATATACAAAATATATTTTACGTACCATCACTTTAGTTATAATTAAAAAATGGAGTTTTAAAATTAAAAACATATGATGGAATTAAGTCTTTGAGATGGAAAGAGTCGGAATTTTTTCTCATTCTCATGACAATGAAAGTTGTTCATCGATGTGAAAAAGAAAATTAGTAAGAATATGAGGGAAAATTAATTTTTGATTCTAGATTTTTTCTTTTAAATTCTTTAATATCTTATATGTATACCGACAGGTTGATATCCATCGCAAGTAACTAACTGTTCAGATCTAAATTAAACATAAGAACCATTGTTGCATATATTGAATTTTTTAAAAGCAAAATTAATAAAATATTTTATTAAATTAATTAAAAAATATGTTAATAAGGGGTAAATTACTTACATTATAATTTTTTATATTAAAAATTATGGATAAAAAATAATTGTTACAAAGAAATCAAAATTAGAAAGATATATGTTATATCGTAAATCACCAAATTTTAATTTCGAAATGAAAATATAAAGTAATACATTTTATAAATGTAAAGAAACAATAATAAGAGAATACAAAGGAGAGAAAAATAAGTAAAGTATTGACAAAGAAGGAAAACGGGGATAAAAATCACTCCCTTCCTTCACTTTTACTTGTCCACGTTAACATATCAAGAGAAAGAAATTTTTCTTCTTCTTATTTTACCCTTCACGTCAATTACTTATTTTCAAATCATTTTTTAAGGCTATTGATACTATACACCAATAAGTACAGATATTATGATAAAATATATACTTCATTTATTAATTGTTAAAGAATGTGAAAAGTCGAAAGTGGACAAGTAAAAGTGCACGGAGGGAATAAATATGTGTAGGAGAATTAAAATAGAAGTGCATACGTGTATACATAAGAAGAGAATAAATACTCAGTACTGTGACGTATGTCCAAGTGGAATAAAAAAGAAGTTGGTTAAAGTTTACAATTTATATAACTTTGGTACAAATTACATTGCTATTGTTCATCTTCTCTTCACGTTTAAAGTATTGACAAAGAAGGAAAACGGGGATAAAAGTCACTCCCTCCGTTCACCTTTACTTATCCACGTTAACATATCAAGAGAAAGAAATTTTTCTTCTTATTATTAATTTTACCCTTCACATTAATTACTCATTTTCCAAGGCTATTGAGACTATACACCAATAAATATGAATATTATGGTAAAATATATACTCCCTCTGTCCCATATTACTTGTCCAATTTCCCTTTTGCACGCCCCTTAAGAAATCATAAATAAAAAATATATTTTACTATCTTACATCTATCTGTCTCCAATAAATACATTCTAATCAAAATTGACTATTTTCAAGAACATTTAATACTAAGGGTAAGATGGGATAAAATTGTAAATGAACAAGTAATTTGAACATATATTTTTAGTAATGGGGCAAGTAATATAGGAAGGAGGGAGTACTTCATTTATTAATTCTTAAAGAACGTGAAAAGTCAAAAGTGCACGGCGGAAATGAATGTGTCGGAGAATTAAAATTGAAGTGCATACGTGTATACATGAGAAGAGAATAAATATTCAATGCTATGACATTTGTCCACGTGGGATAATAAAGTAGTTGGTTAAAGTGTACAATTTATATAACTTTTGGTACAAATTAATTTTCTTCTTCTTATTAATTTTACCCTTCACATTATTTACTAATTTTCAAATCATTTTCCAAGGCTATTGGGACTATACACCAATAAATATGAATATTATGGTAAAACATATACTCCCTCCGTCCCATATTACTTGTCCAATTTCCCTTTTGCATGCCCCTTAAGAAATCATAAATAAAAGATGTATTTTACTATATTACATCTATCTCTCTTCAATAAATACATTCTAATCAAAATTGACTATTTTCAAGAACATTTAATACTAAGGTTAAGATGGGAAATAATTAATTAATTTTATCTTGGTTTTATAAATGAACAAGTAATTTGAACATATACTTTTAGTGATGTGGCCAAGTAATATCGGAAGGAGAGAGTACTTCATTTATTAATTCTTAAACAACGTGAAAAGTCAAAAGTGAACAAGTAAAAGTACACGGACAAAATAAATATGTGTCGGAGAATTAAAATTGAAGTGCATACGTGTATATATAAGAAAATAATAAATATTCAATACTATGACATTTGTCCACGTGGGATAACAAAATAATTGGTTAAAGTATACAATTTATATAACTTTTGGTACAAATTTTCTGAAAAAAGAAGCATACACGTGTTCAGTGGCTAATTAAATAGGTCCACCCATAGATGCAAAAGCCAACAAAAATGGACCTACTGTTATAAAACTATATAATTGGAAATAAACAAGAGAAGCAAACTAATAACTTTGTAGAAAGGAGAGAGAGATTGTATTCACTTCTTGTTTATATCCCTTACAAATTGAGAACTTAACCATCTATTTATAGAGATGGTAAATCTCTTGATGAAGTCATCAATGACAACACCAAGAGTTAAAATCAAACTTGTGTTTCTTCATTTCTTCATTTCATACATGCCACCAAATGTACATGTACCTTGCTTCATTTTCTTCATTTCATACATGCCACCAAATGTACATGTACCTATTCTTTTTAGGACATGTGGAAAATCTAGACTCTATGGACATTCATATATATATATTTTATAACACTCCCCCTTGGATGTCCATTGATAGATAATATGCCTCGTTAAAACCTTACTAGAAAAAAACCCAGTGGGAAAAATTCTAATGAAGGAAAAAGAGTACATATTTCTAATAATATACATTTTGGTTGCCTCATTAAAAACCTTACAAGAAAAACCCAGTGGGACAAAACCTTGTATGGAAAAAAGAGTACAACATGTATTAACTCCCCCTGATGAGAACTTCAGGCCAAATATTTGAGTTTTCGCATTCCAATCTTGTGCACCATCTTCTCGAAAGTTGCGGTTGGTAGAGACTTGGTGAACAAATCAGCCATATTATCACTTGAACGAATCTGTTGCACGTTGATATCACTATTCTTTTGGAGCTCGTGTGTGAAGAAAAACTTTGGTGAAATGTGCTTTGTCCTATCTTATTTTATGAATCCTCCTTTCAATTGGGCAATGCATGTTGCATTATCTTCATATAAGATTATGGGTATTTTATCACATTTCAAACCACACATTTCTCGAATGAGATGTATCATTGACCTCAGCCACACAACTTCACGGCTCGCTTCATGAATAGCTATTATCTCAGTATAATTTGATGAGGTATTCACAATAGACTGCTTTGTAGATCGCCAAGATATGGCAGCGCCCCCACAAATAAATACATAGCCTGTTTGAGATTTAGCTTTATGTGGGTCAGATAAATACCCTGCATCAGCATAACCAACAAGATCGAGACTGCAATTGCTAGAATAAAATAAGCCCAAATCGATAGTTCTCTTTAGATACCTCAATATGTGTTTAATTCCGTTCCAGTGTCTCTTTGTAGGAGCACAACTATGTCTTGCTAACACATTAACTGAAAATGCTATGTCAGGCCTTGTGGTATTGGCAAGATACATTAGTGCACCAATTGCACTAAGATATGGTACTTCTGGACCAAGAATTTCCTCATTCTTTTCTTGAGGTCGGAACGGATCTTTATTCGCATCAAGTGATCGAACAACCATCAGAGTACTTAATGGATGTGCTTCATCCATATAAAATCGTTTCAACACTTTCTCTGTATAGGCAGATTGATGGACAAAAATGTCATTTGTCAAATGTTCAATTTGCAAACCAAGGTATAATTTTGTCTTTCCAAGATCTTTCATCTCAAATTCCTTCTTTAAATAATCAATTGCCTTTTTGAACCCTACAGGAGTTCCAATAAGGTTTATGTCGTCAACATATACAGCAAGTACAACAAACTCCGATCTTACTTTCTTTATAAAAACACATGGGCAAATTGCATCATTTGTATAGCCTTCCTTTAACAAATATTCACTAAGGCGGTTATACCACATGCGCCCGGATTGCTTCAAACCATTAATAGATGACGTGCCTCGTTAAAACCTTATTAGGAAAAAACTTTGTGGGAAAAAGTCCTAATGAAGGAAAAAGAGTACACATATCTAGTAATACGCTTTGAGAGCTGCCTCATTAAAAACCTTGCCAGGAAAACCCAAATGGGACAAAACCTTGGTCAAGGGAAAAAGAGTACAATGCGTATTTGCTCCCCCTGATTAAAGCACCACATAATTCTTGACGATGATGTAACAAATCTTGTATACCAACTTATCATATCTTGAGATTGGCAGAGCTTTTATCAGATCTGTCAAATGACCATTTGACGAATTGGTTGATGATCTGCACCTTCCTTTCTCAGATAGAGTTGCATCATCGCCGTATAATATTGTTGCAATCAGGACAAGTACATCATGACTTGCTTCATAATCTGTTGTTGTCTTTCTATGATTTGACTGTCATGACAATAATCCTTCATGGAAATAGATAAAACATCTGGATTGAAGTCTTATGTCGATCAGATGAATGCCCTGTATGTCCAAAACACTTGACAGTATTGGTTAGGACAAATATAATCATGTCAGGGCTTTCATTTGAAATATGCAGTTGATCTATTTCAATAACTCCATGTTGGAGTAAATTATATCATGCCTGTAGTTATAGCAAGATATATAAATGCATCAACTGCACAAATATATGGTACTTCAGGACCATTTCAATTTTCTCATTTCAGCAGATATAATCAAGTGCTTTTGGAAACTCTTCAAGAGCTCCAATAATATTCAAGTCATCAACTTGCATAATAATATGAAAGGTTTTGATTATCATATAGAGACAAGGGTAAACATGATCTTATTGGTACCCTTCGTCAATAAATATTCATTAAGGCGATTTCAGTACATCAGCCTTGATTCATTTAATCCATTTAAGGATTTATAAACAAGTTTCCCAAGAATTTGTATATGCTTCAGGCATTTTGAATCCTTTAGAAATTTTCATATAAATTTTGTCAAGTAATTCATATAGGATGTGAAAACATCTATTTCTATTTAAATGATATGACATCTTCTGGTGTCTGGACAGCAGGTCAAATAAGCTTTATGCTTACCAAGATGCGTCATTTCACTTGATAATAATTTTTAAGTCAGCATGCTTTAATAGACGTAGAATTTAAATCCTCACAATCTTTTACAATATTGCGCTATATTGTATCAAAATATTATCGACAAGATATCATGTTGTATCGGTTCGCAATTCGACATAACTTACTGAGATCTCATCACTTCATTATTTTCAAGTACCTGAACCTCGCATAAGGTTTCATGAAGTGTTATGTCGTCGGCTCTTCAAGAGCACTTTGCCTCCTTATTATGATCATTTGCTCCTCCTTTTTTTTTCAAGGATTATTATATTTGGAACCGATTGATCTACCATGCTCCATGCATGTTGTAGACTCTGTCCTTCAGGGACATTAGGAGCATTTTGCAGATGAAATATAAAATAGTTGGGTCAGCAAATGCTTTATCTGAGGATCATACTGATGATAATTCACAACATATTTCTTAGCTGCTTATTCTCTCCCCCTTATTTTAGTGACATATGTTCCCATTTTCTTTGGGAAAATCCATCTGTGTGCATCATGGTATATCCATTAATCATGTACCACACATCAAATGCTAAAAGATGGAAATATCTAGTTCGTGACCCTAAACCAAATATGAGGGGAGAATTTAACAAAATTTATTAATCTGAAGCATACAAGTGCTGTTGTATGCAATATATCATATCTCAGACTAACATCTGAAACTCTGTTCTCATAAGCAATGGTTTAGATGTATTATGGAGGCATCTAATGCCAAACCAACTTAGATATAAACCAGCATTATCAAGATGCTTGTCTTGATTACATATTCTGAAAATTGTGCTTCCAACTCAATCATTTTGAGCAAGCAACTTCGTAAATGTCAAACTGCCAGTTGACAATAAACATACATGTGACCGTCTCATAGATGCATCTATTTAAGACATCACATTATAGGTGAAGGGGCCCACATTCACCTTTTATATTTTTCAAAATTTTGGGGATTCAGTCCCAACATTAGCTGGTGTAATCAACTTATCATGAGAACAAGCAACACAAACAAATTCTTAAAGAATCTTCTAGTTCTTCAATATGTTTTAATACTCAATTAGCACATCAGATTTAAATCAGGACGATCAAAATGGTCTTGTCAACTGATAAAATTATCTGTACCCGTAAACTTCAAGTTTACTATGACGAGTGCTATTTCTTTTAATAAACTTCTGGTTTAGTATTGCATGAAATTGTATATCAATAAACTTCTGGTTTATCGTGGTATGTGATCTCATCATGCTCGGGTAACATTGCACTTATGTATTTCTTACCCATAGTAACTTGAAGATATTTAATATTCCGATCATTTGTAGTCTCAATATGATAACCATTTTTATTGTTAGTAAACTTCAAGTCTACTACAGTGTTCCGATCGTACCAATTACGATCTACGATGAATGGTATTATCATATATAACATCTTCAAGAGACTTCAATTTATTTATCATAATCAGATATTATTTGGACATTGCTAGTGTCATGATACTTGTAAATAAATAATTATCTCTTCTGGAGATGGATCATGATATTTTCACAATCAAATGCACGTTTATATTTATAGGCTTTGCTACATATTATCACATTCACTTCAGGGAATGAATATGTATTTGTAACATTTATCAAAAGTTCTCATTCTTCAGGAATAGAACAAAATCATCTCTGCGTGTTCTGAGCATATCAAATTATGATAGCTTAATACCTCTTTTAAGATGTTGCTACTTCAGGAGCAAATCAAGGTATTCACATAACGTAGAGTATTTTTCTCTAACATATCTTCAATTGTAATCACAATATGCTTATGATAATATTATCACTTCATGTGACATAGGCATAAATTAAAAATTATCATAAAAAACATGATTAAGATAATTTAAATATTACATATCTGGATCATTACAAACTAAACTTCCGTGTTGTCCAGTAGTTAAAATTCCATGATTAACAAGAATAGATACAGATAGTAGCTATATTCAAAAAGCATTTGTGCAACTTATTGTAATAAGAAAATATTGAAGTCATTGACATATATAATAACATAATCAATAAATCTACCAGACTTATTTGAGGTATATGTAGCCATAAATTTACGTGACAGAAAAATACTTACATCTCAATTACTTTCCTTTGAGGTTGAGTAATAAAGCTACGAATTCAAAGTGCAAACCTTCCTCATCAAAAGGTTTTCGTAGACAGAGTGTTCGGATCAGTATCATACCCCAATCAAAAGAGCAACTCGTCAATCTATTGGAATCCAATTAATAGTGGTAGAGTCTCGTGCTGATAACGTGTTATAAAACTATATAATTGGAAATAAACAAGAGAAGCAAACTAATAACTTTGTAGAAAGGAGTGAGAGATTGTATTCACTTCTTGTTTATATCCCTTACAAATTGAGAACTTAACCATCTATTTATAGAGATGGTAAATCTCTTGATAAAGTCATCAATGACAACACCAAGAGTTAAAATCAAACTTGTGTTGCTTCATTTCTTCATTTCATACATGCCACCAAATGTACATGTACCTTGCTTCATTTTCTTCATTTCATACATGCCACCAAATGTACATGTACCTATTCTTTTTAGGACATGTGGAAAATCTAGACTCTATGGACATTCATATATATATTTTATAACACCTACATCATATAGTACAATTTTAAATACTATTCGTACAACAAATTATAGCAGTGTTCGTCCCTGTTGGTCCTCCAACTCCCATTTCTAATATAGTAGAGATATCTTGTTTAAAGTTTGATACAAACTTATTCTTATTCCATTATTGCAACTCACCCACCCAATAGAAAGATTAAGGAACTTGGTCCTATTTTATTAAAACAACGATTAAATTTTGGTTTGCAATCTTATCTTGTCGTTCACAAACCATTCAAACTTCAAACAAAATCATTGATCTTGCAAACTTCAATGATTGACAAGAGGGGTTGCTCCGATAGTCAGCTCTCAATTAAATGCTCCGCAGTCTCTACGAATATTTCCATTTTTGCCCGTCTTCACACCAACCCGGCCCAATTTAATCATTGCATTCACGAATGCGGTTTGGAAAGCCTTAGAGTTACTGGCCCATAAATTAACAGTACCTTTGGACCGTTTATCTGTCAACAACACTTGATCTGACGTGAATAGGCCCATTCATTTTTTGCAAGTTTTTGAAGTAGACATTGTCAAAGGTATTAGGTGTGGTTGGGTCCAACAAGGTGATCGTACCTGGATCCACATTCTTTGGGCAAGTTTGTTGTAATTGGGCTGCATATGTCTTGCTTAGGATTGGGTCCACTGTCTTTTTAGGGCTAAAGTTGTAAAGCCGGTTGGAGAACTTGGCGCAGTGAGCAGCTCCAAGAGTATGGGCCGCTGCATAAAATCATATAAAAGAAGGAATTTTTACTCATTGTAGCTTCTTTTAAGACCAAATTATTAATATTAACTACTCTTTTATTTAATTATAACTAAATTACAAATGGTAGCTATATCAAAAATACATACCTAAACACATATATCTTTCTTTTTGCCCAATCACTACCCATTTCAATTTTTTCATTTCTCAAAACCCTAAAAAATCTCTCTCCCCTTCTCTCAACCACCACCACCATGGCCGCGCCGCCCCTCTCTCTCTTCTCCCTGTCCCTCTCCCTCTGTGCTCACCCCTCTCTCTCTTCTCCCTATCCCTCTCCCTCTGTGCTTATCCCTCTCTCTCTTTTCACTCTATCCGGTGAGGCGATGGTACAGATCTGGCCGTATGTATTGTTGGTGGTGGCGGCAATGGCACTGATTTTGAGATGGTGGCGGAGAAGATGACGTGGAGGTGGAGAGATTAGGTTTTTGTTGGTGGTGGAAAGATTAGGGTTTTTTGGTAGTGGTGGTGTCTCAGATTTGGGTTTTTGGTGGTGGTGGTGGAGAGATTAGGGTTTTTGATGGTGGTAGTGTCTCAAATCTGGCCACGTGTATTTGTTAAAAGTCAAATACAAATACATTCAAAAATCTACATCTCACAAATACACTGTTTTTGACTATATTTGTCTTTGTATTTTTTTTTGTGTATTTTGTTAATAGCCAGACACACTGTTTTTGAATGTATTTATTTTGTATTTGAATTTTTTTGTCTTTGTATCTGAATGTATTTGTTTTAATCCATTCAAATACACGAAAATTTGAATATATTTTGGCTTCATATGTAGTTGGCATGTACACAATGTATTTGAAATACATGAAAGAAATACATCCAAAAAAGCCACTGAAATACATCAAAAAACAAAAACAAAAAAAAATTAGTAAAACACATCAAAAAAAAAAAAAATCACTGAAATACATAAAAAAAAAAAAAGACACGGAAATAAATTATAGCAAAAAAAAACACTAAAATACATCAAAAATAAATATTAATATCTAATTTAATAGCTCCACCGTTAAAGGCTAAAATCATGGATCCTGTTTTTTTTTTTTATCGTGTTCTCATGTATTTGTTGGCAACAAATACACGCGAAAACATACACTATTTTGCCAAAATGTAGCTACAAATGATAATATTTAAAAAGGTAGCTACAAATGGTAGGAAGCTACAACAAGGTAGTCATTTAAGTAAGTTTGGCATAAAAGAAATTGAGAAATTAATACAAATACTCGTCCGCTAAAGTAATACTCCCTCCATTCCAATATAATTAAATTTTTGGGGTGTGACACGCCCCTTAAGAAATCTAATTAATGACATAATTAAATGACCATTTGACTAGATTACCCTATGCCTTTTCCCAAACTTTTCTTAAAGGTTGAAATAATGACTATTGGGATTTGGAAAAACTATTAAAAAGAAGGTTAACTTTGGAAAAATTTAATTAATAACCTGTTGGACTTTGAACAATTCACTTTTTTTTTACCAAAGAAAAAGCCTCAATAATTTACTTATTTTGGAGGGAGTCGCGAGCAAATATATATCCTTTGTATATTAATATATAATACGGAAAAGGGCCAAAATTACCCCTGAACTTTGGAAAATAGTTCATTCATACCCTTCGTTATACTTTAGGGCCAATTATACCCTTACCGTTATACTACGGAGTCAATTATACCCTTATGCCTAACAACTGCCATGTGGCATCATCCCAGCCCTTCAAAACTATTTTCCCCTCAAATAATTTTTTACCCACTAAAATAACCCAATTCGACCCGATTTTTTTTTCCAACCAAGGGGTAATGGGTTGGGTCCGTATCACTTTGGTTGGAAAAAAAATCGGGTCGGGTCGGGTCGGGTTAGATTATTTTAGTGGGTAAAAAATTATTTGAGGGGAAAATAATTTTAAAAGGCTGGGATGATGCCACGTGGCAGCTGTTACACATAAGGGTATAATTGATCCCATAGTATAACGGTAAGGGTATAATTGGCCCTAAAGTATAACGAAGGGTATGGATGAACTATTTCCCAAAGTTCAGGGGTAATTTTGGCCCTCTTCCGTATATAATATATGTAAAATATATATTTTTAATACGTATTAGTATATATTTGGCTAAAATAGAATTATTTTTACCGACCGACCAAATATGTAACTTGCTTAAAGAAAATATATGTTTAATATAGAAGTTCTAATCTTTTTCCAGAAGATTTTTTTAAAGAAATGCCTCGGGGAGGCTGAAAAAAGAAAAAAGTGTCACAAAGGATTAAATTTATGTATGGTCATCACATTAATAGTTTTTGCTACAAAGTTGTAAAATTCAATTTTGTAATAAAAAAAAACTCATCAACTGTTGCATACTTTCTTCGTACTAATTTATGTGATGATATTTAACTTGGCACAAAATATAAAAATAAGTAATAGATATTTGTGTGATTATAAATAATCTCATCAAAAGGTAAAATATAAAGTCTAATGTATTATTTCTTTAAATAATAAAACAATATGACATTCATTTTGAGGCGGACTAAAAATATAAAATGCCATATAAATTAAGACGATGGGACTTGGGAGTATATATGATCATTTGAGAAATTTACGTGTGTCTCCATCTTGCACGTGTTTTAAGTGAACCCTGTACGTTTAATTTCTTTAAAGATTTGGGAAATAGAATTTAGACCAAGGAAAACGATTTTTTTTACATTCTTTATTCCTTTAAATATTATTTTCTGGCCTTAGGGGAACCTTAGAAGTAGTGGTAAACTTTGTAGTTGACTGAATAACTGTTCAAGAAAGAGATGGCTAACGTGTGGAATAAGTAACTCACTATGGAAGTTGAGGTTTTAACAACTGGATTAAATAATGGATGATAATTTGGAATCCAATTGTCATTTTACAGGACAATCTTATTCTTTAATTTGTTCAAAATAAATCATACACTTTTATATGTAAAAAGATTCGTTAAATCTTATAGCTACAAGAATATTGTCATATCATGTTTAAAAAAACAAATTCGACGTGTACGATATCTAAAGCCTCTTTATTCAAATACCAAAACAGGTTTAAAACGATAAATTCTATCTCTGAATTGGTTCAAAGTCTCTGAATTTCTTATATTTTATGTTCAATTAAATACTGTTATACATACTATTAAAGAATATGAATTAGCGTCGAAAACATTCTGTAGCTAAACAACATTAATTTTATTGATCACGATTTAGCAAAAGAATCAGTTAAATGCAAGCAATTCAGCGATGGATTAGCGATGAAGCTTGTAGCTAGTTCCATTTTTTCTTTTGTAGTGATAAAATAAAAAGAAATAAGTGTTAGAAGTATAGTAGAGTTACCGGAGAGGGCGATCATGTCAGCCTGATTTAGACCATGAGAGGCAAACATGGTATTTAGTTGATCCAAATTGTAAGTAGGCTCAGGGAGGTTGCCTCCCACATTTGAAGCTTTTGATGTCAATCCATCTAACCTTCCCAATTCCACTTGATATCCTGGTCCTCCAGCCTGCATTATACAAAATTATTACTACCTTTTTTTTGTGGGAATTTTTACACTGTATATATCTGTCCACTAAAATAATAATCGAAAAATATGTATTTTTTATACATAAGTGATAATGGTACAAAATTTAATTGTTTGATCGATTATTTTTCCGCCACTGGTATTTTGTTTCAAACCTCTTGTGTGGGTACTTCGCAACAGAATGGGAGGGTAGAGGAAGCATAAACATGTGTTGAATGTTGCGAGGGCTCTCAGATTTCAGGCCAATTTGCCTATTTTTTTCTGGGGTGAATGTGTTCTTGCTGCATCTCATCTCATAAATCGTACCCCCACCCCCAAATTGGAAAATAAAACACCTTTTGAAATTTTATTCAATAAACCTCCTTCTTTTGATGCTATTCGTACTTTTGGGTGTTTGGCTTTGCTCATAATAAAAAAACTCAGGGTGACAAATTTGCTAGTCGGAGCAGAAAGTGTTTGTTTGTGGGATATCCATTTGGTAAGAAGGGGTGGCGGTTGTTTGATCTTGATACGAAGGAATTTTTTGTCTCTCATGATGTAAAGTTTGTGGAGGATGTGTTTCCTTTTGCTTGTCCGGAAGATGTTAATATTTCGTCTAGTTTTTTTTTATGAGGGTGCTGAAATTGATCGTGATTTTATGGTGTACGGGGATGAATTAGGGGGCGAAGTTGATAGTTCGGAGACTGCCGAGCAGCAGCCGCAAACCACTGCCCAACAAGCTCCTGTTGGCAGCCAGGCCGAGCTGCAGCCAGCGGCCACTGTCCAGCCCGCTGGGAACCCAGCGCCAGCTGGCAGCGAGGCAGCCAACAGCCACTGCACAGCCCGCTGGGAACCCAGCGCCCGCTGGCAGCGAGGGGGGGGGGGGGCAGCAACACCATACCCCAGTCAAGAATATGGAAGGTGGCTTGGGGCGTGGTTTTCGGGAGAAATTTCCCTCTGTTGTGCTTCGTGATTATGTGACACACTCAGTTTTTGCTAATAGTCCGTCCCTTACAACTCCTGTTACCAATCAATCCTCAGGTACTCCCTATCCTTTGGCACACTATATTAATTATGATAATTTTTCTGTAAATTATCGTAAGTTTCTTGCAGCTATTATTTCGGGTAAGGATCCTAAGACCTTCAAAGAAGCCATGAAACACGAAAGTTGGAGACATTCAATGAAAGAAGAGATACGTGCATTGGAAGACAATGGTACATGGACTTTGGAACATCTTCCTCCGGGTAAGAAAGCACTTGGTAATCAGTGGGTGTACAAGACCAAGTTTTTGTAAAATGGAGATGTGGAACGGCTCAAATCGCGCTTGGTTGTGTTGGGAAATCATCAACAAGCGGGGATTGACGTCAATGAAACTTTTGCTCCGGTCGCCAAGATGACTACTGTTCGAGCCTTCCTAGCCATTGCAGCATCCAAAAATTGGGAACTTCACCAAATGGATGTTCATAATGCCTTTTTACATGGTGACCTTGATGAGGAGGTGTATATGAAGCTCCCTCCCGGGTTTGAAAGTCCAGATCCTACGTTGGTGTGTCGTTTGCGCAAATCGCTGTATGGGTTGAAACAGGCCCCTAGATGTTGGTTTGCAAAATTGGTAACTGCTTTGAAAGGGTACGGTTTCCTTCAATCTTATTCTGATTATTCTCTTTTTACATTTACTAGAGGGAATATTCAGATTAATATCTTGGTTTATGTTGATGATCTTATTATTTCTGGGAATGATTCCGCTGCACTTGCAACTTTCAAAGCCTATTTGAGTGATTGTTTCAAAATGAAAGACCTTGGGTCTCTCAAATATTTTTTGGGTATTGAAGTAGCTCGTAGTTCATCAGGGTTGTTTTTGTGTCAACGCAAGTATACTCTTGATATTATCTCTGAAGCAGGATTGTTAGGTGCAAAGCCAAGTGGGTTCCCTATTGAGCAAAATCATAAACTTGGCCTTGCAAATGGAGATTTGCTGTCGGATCCGGAGGTCTACCGTAGATTAGTCGGGCGTTTGATTTATTTGAGGGTCACTCGACTGGACTTGGCATATTCTGTTCATATTTTGTCTCAATTCATGCAAGAACCTCGGATTGAACATTGGGAAGCGGCCTTACGAGTGGTCCGTTATTTGAAAGGCACACCAGGACAGGGTAATTTGTTACGTGTCGACAGTGAGTTGACTTTGTAGGGATGGTGTGATTCTGATTGGGCAGCTTGTCCGCTTACTTGTCGTTCGTTGACAGGTTGACTAGTATTTCTAGGTCAATCTCCCATCTCTTGGAAGACAAAGAAGCAGCACACAGTTTCTAGATCATCTACAGAGGCTGAATATAGGTCCATGGCTGCGGTCACTTGTGAGTTGAAGTGGCTGCGAGGTCTGTTGTTGAGTTTAGGCATACAACATCCCAAGGCGATCAAATTGTTTTGTGATAGTCAGTCCGCTTTGCACATCGCAAAAAATTCGGTTTTCCATGAACGAACAAAGCACATTGAGGTAGATTGTCACTTTGTTCGTGATACAATTAATGAAGGTTTGATTTCTCCGTCACACGTTTCAACATCTTCACAATTGGCAGACATTTTTACCAAAGCTCTCGGCAAAACTCAGTTTGACTTCTTGCTTTCCAAGTTGGGCATTTTTTATTCCCATGCTCCAACTTGAGGGGGGGGGGGGGGTATTGCGGTATAATATTTGTAGGGAGATAATTACCATATATTAGTTAGTTTCCTTGTTTCACTAGGATCTTAGTTTCTTTGTTTCACTAGGGTTCAAGATTGTATCCTATATATATTCTCTCTTGGTGACTGAATGGAACAAGTCAATATTGTATAATTTCTACAGGATGGCATCAATGGCTACTTTTGCTTTGATAACAGTGTCAAATCCATCTCCATCCAATGAAAGAATATCTAGATGATCTCTTTCTGCTGTGTTCCCTTGTGTTGATGCTATTATGACTGAAGCATCACAACCCTACATCTAAATTAAAAATAGCTTTTTAGGCTAACAATGTTACAGAAAATGCTCTGTGCACCTAATTCAAGCTCAAAAATTAGATCACGAACCGAGGACTGATCAAAGATCATATCAGAAGATAATATTGTAGAACGTGGACTGATTATAAAACTTAATATGAAATCCTGTTTGAGTTCGTCCACTAGAATTTCATTATGAGTTAGTTTCCATTTCCTTCTCAAGAATTATTGAAAAAATGACTGTAAGAGATCTTTCACTTTCATTTGAATTTGAAAGCTTTGCAGCGACAATACACATCAATCGAATAGACTCATCATTCATCAGTTTGAGCTTGCGTCTTGCTCTGTTCAAATTTCATGTAAATCATTGCACGCGTATTTTAATATTGCCCCCTCTGACTCATATTACTTATCAAGGTTACTGAAACTACTTGTCTCAAAAAAAAATCATCATATAAAATCAAGATAGAATTAGTTAATTTCTTCCCATTTTTCTCTTAATAGTAGTTGTTCTTGAAAGTAAACAATATTGATTACATAGCATATAAATATAATTTTGAAGAGTTCAAACAAGTGATTAAGTTGGTTGATGTTATGATTGTTGAAATTGCAAATACCAATAAGATTAACTTACCAGTGTCTATGAAGAGAGAGAAGGGGAAATTAATTACTGAAGTAAAAAAAATCACTTCTTATTTATGATATCTTAAGAGGCGTACAAAAGGGCGACGCACATGACAACTAATATGGGACAGTGAGAGTATTTGTATCATTAGCATGAGATATACGTGCAACATGTTTATCAAAAAACTAGTAGTATATATATAAGGAGACAACAACTTATTTCTTCAACGTTGAATCCTCAATCAGAAAAGCGGAAAGTAAAAGGTTCGCTATTAGCCACGATTGGAGTTCTGTCAATAAGGTGTTTGGGATAATGCCTGAGCTTTCATTCTGGTTATGTAGTCATGTTTAGGTGCCTAATATATTGAACACTTGTTAGAACCATTTATAAGTAATTCAAAACCATAATACACTTGGTAGAACGACTTATAAGGTATGATAAGTGAATACAGATATAGCACAAAGATATGAAATTTAGTGAATTGGGTTGAAATACTAGGATGTTTGAGGCAATCGTGTTCTGCTTTGCTGAACTCTCGAAAGTTCGTGAGTTTTTTATGCATCTTGATCTTAATCTTAATCTTTTTTTTCTTTGTAGGAAATTTGAAAATGGACAAAACTTGGATGCGTTGTGAAGATAGATTGAGCGAGACTTATGTAAGCGGAGTTGACAGTTTTCTGGAATTTGCTTTTAAGCACTCGGAACTAGAAGGTGCAATTCCTTGTCCTTGTAAGAAATGCAACAATGTTTTCCACAGTGTCACAACCCTTTTTTTCATAAATAAATAAAAATAAATTTGATTTGATTTGTTTTTAGATTTATTTAAAAGGGTTTTTCCAATTAAAGTGACATTTTGAGAAGGGATTATTTATTCATTACAGAGTCGCCACTTGGAATTGAGTTTTGGTGTTCCAAGTCACCTTATTGAATCCCTAATCAAAAGGAAATGACTCTTTATTTTTGGTCTGCGTAATCAAAAGTCCGGGTAAGAAATTCTGTTGACCGGGGAGAAGGTATTAGGCATTCCCCAAGTCCCGTGGTTCTAGCACGGTCGCTTTATCAACTTATATTTGGCTTAAATTATTTTTTAGGATACGTTAGGTTTATGAACTTAAGAATGCTTATTTTTTATTTTTTTGTTTTTGTTGCCTTCTTTGATTTATTTTAAACATATTCAAAACTGTCTTATGAATTATCAATATGAATTATCACGATTAATGAACCAGCAAAAATAGAATTCTAACTTGGAAAAGCCATTTAACATTCGGCTAAATAATTCTACTATATCATAACAAAGGTTCCTACTTGTTTTTTTCTAACTTAAACCGAGACTAATTAAATGAATATAATCGAGTTACCCACCACCAAACGACCAATTTTAATTTAATGAAATGGGGTAGTATTTAACACAAGGAACAAAATAATTAAGACCTGAAGCTACACTGTCCTATGATAAACCAACACTTGTTGAGGTTGTATACTATTAACAAACATATTAAATTGGAGAGAGAGCATTCTTCTTTTCTTGCTCAAGTTAAAACCCCTCAAATTATATTTAAGAAAAATACAGGCAGCCATCCAACACAAATAATTTAATAGTACCTTGATCTGAACCATGAGTTTAAATAAACTTTGAAATAAGAATAGATCAAAGAAAATAAATAAACTGATCTGAACCATGAGTTTAAATAAACTTTGAAATAATAATAGATCAAAGAAAATAAATAAACTAACTGCATGCTATTCTCTATAGCCTATTCTCCTTTAAAAAAAAATGATACAGTGGACCATGCACAAGACGGGAGAGAAACAAAAATCACTGATGTAAAACAATACCAGGAACATTACAAGGAATTACCAATACCTAAAAAATATTTAGTTCCCATTTTTAAAAGTAAACAAAAACGTCAATCCTAATTAAATAAGGGCTAGGTGTTGTTAGCAGAAGAATTCAACTATTTTAAAGTTATATGTAAAACTGCATAGGATAGGATTCCACTTCTTCTTTAGTTTTCATTAATTTGAAAAAAGTAAATAAACAAATAAGAATATCTAAGTGAACGACAATATATTTTTGAAGCCTTGAATCTCTGCAATCCTTAGGAAAGATGCTCTAGCAGTGATAAAAATATTATAGTACTTTGTTAACTTAACTTTCATTATGTTTGGTTGACATGAGTCATGTATCAGAGTTGAATTTATTTTAGACTAACTCAATACAGTGCAACAAAACTCCGCAATAATTTTGAAAAAGGGAAAAAAAATAATTACACGTTTTATTCAATCTTACTCTTAGTTTAACGATGTAACAATATGAGCATGATTCATATTATGACGTCAAAAAAACAATAACCAATTAGACAGATAAGGCATCTTAACAAATTCGTAACAATGGAATCAATTCTCATATAATCATGACATTGAACTATACAAAGGAAATTGCGTGTTACCTTTATGTAATATCTCGCTGAAAAATAATAATATGAAGCTATAATATTCTACCGATTTCCCAGTTAGTAACGACTAACTGCAAGTCCACAAACTCAAAACCGCGAACGGAAACCTTCAACTCGAACTTTAGGGAAAACCCCCCTTTTTTTGTGTGTTTGCTCTTTTTTTTTTCTGTTACTGTTTCTCTGTTTTTTTTTTCTCTACTGTTTCTGATCTGTGTCCCGTATATGTGTTACTGGGTATATATTTATATGGATGTGTGTGTGTGCTTTGTCGTGAGAGTGTGTGTGTGTTTGTTGCATAAAAAAAGGGATTGGAGGATAAGGAGGGAGAGACGTGAGTTTAAGGGGTTGGTTTTGGGTGAGAGACTTGAGGGTGAGGGTAGTAGGTTATAGGGTTTGTTTTGGGTTGAGAATTATCAGACGTATGGTGTAGGGATTTTAGGATTAGTGGTAAAGTTATGTTAGGTTAGTATCTTTTAGTTATTTGGTCCTCTTTTTTTTATTTTTTTTATTAAAGTTAAATAATATAAAAATATAAGGATAAGAAAATTAGCTAATTATTTCTAAACCAATGAAATATAGCAAAAATTAAATAGCTAGTTCATAGTGAAAGAATACTAAAATCACTAGTTTATTTATTAAACCCAATTTAGAAGAAAACTTATTTTTTTTGCAAATTTCTTTTCTCTTAAAAATAAAATGAAAACAAAATTTATTCTAAAATGTGACTCTATTTTTAAAGTTTTCAATTTTTAAAATAAAACTAACTAAAATTGACATAAAAATCAAAATATCTAATCTGGACCTAAAAGAAATATTTAAAAGCTAAAAAGGGTGTAAAAACTTATGTTCGGTCAAAAATTAGGTGTTTACACACAGGCCTAGAGGTGAAGTCAGGGATCATTTAATTATTAATGGGATAGTCAAGGGATACACGCGGTGGTTTTATCATGGGGAATTTGCACCTAAAGAGAAAAACACTAACAGTGAAGTAAGACCAGAGAAAGTAAGAAAAGAGCGAGGTGATGATATATTTGAAATGATTTACGATGCTGTTGGCCCTGAAATCATGGATGATTCCAGTGGGAAGTTTCAACATGGTGATGCTTCAGAGCCTACTTCAAACTTTTTCAAATTATTGGAGGATGCTGAACAACTTTATCCTGGTTGTGAGACATTCTCCAAGCTGTCACTGATTGTGGAACTATTCCAAATCAAGTGTCTTTTTGGGATAAGTGATAAAGCAACTGATAGCATACTGAAGTTAATTAAGTGAGCACTTCCTTCTGGTGAAACTTTACCAGAGACATTCTATGGAGCAAAACAATTGATTAGAAATCTAGGCCTTCGTTATGAAAAAATACATGTGTTACACCTTGGAAATTTCATGTCGTCGTGTAGTGAATGAACCAATGTGTGCTTAAGGATAACAGGAAGTTCTTAAGACTATAAGACGGATATTTAGTGGTCTTAGAATGCATACGTTAAGATTTTGAAGTTATATGAATTGATGAAATTAATAAGGATTGATAAGGACAAGTGGAGTATAAGTGGGTTTTAGGAAAGGTTTCGTAAATTATTGCGTTAAGGATTGTTTGGTAAGGCCTTGAGGACAAGTTATAGGGATGTTTAGATTATTAATGAAGTATTAAACAAGTGTCAAGAAGGTTCCATAAGGATTGGAGATCAAACGAGTCAACGAGAACAAACTTCGGAAAGCTGGCATTATACGGCCAAACATACTGGCCGTATAAAACATACGGACCGTATGTTCTGCCCAGAATGAGGGTCTTCACTGGACCAAACATACGGTCCAGACATACGGTCAGTATGAAATGTATGGACCGTATGTTGGTCCGTATGTTCGTGTCAGGTCAAATTTTAAAATGATATAAGGACCCTCTCTCTCATTTAATTCATTTCATTTCTCCTCTCCATACCTCAAGAACACTCTAGAATCCTCTCCACTCTTCATCCACAAGAACCCAAGATAAATCTATGATCAACTTCATCAAACCCACAAAATCAAGTGTATGAAACATATCAAAGTTCATCCAAACCAAGAAATTACAATAAGAGTTGACTAGGGTTTTGGTGCAAGAAGAGAATTTCCACTCAAGGCTTATTCTTCCATTATCTAAGGTGAGTTTTATAATCATTCCATGTTGTTTAAGGTATTGAAAAGTTAAAACACTTGGATTGTAGAAGGATGTAGAAATTGAGTCATAAATGTGGGAATAGTGTCATTGTTGAGCAGTAGTTTGGAGTGAATTATGAATATTGATATGTTGTGATTATAAGTATGCTATAAGTGACATTTAGAACATGGGATGAGTATTATATGTGAGAAAACATGATAGCGAACTATGATCACGATTATGGAGGAATCGAAGTGAAATTGTGAAATGTGGATAATGTAGATGAATGATGATTTTTGTGCATAATATTGTGAATGTTGTGATGGATGTTGGGAGTTGATATGTAAAATGAGGAAAGTTGTATAAACAAAGGAAATTCTGCCTAATTTTCTCTAGCAATAGTAACACGTTCATATAATCGATTAACTAATGTTGATGCGAATCCTCTTGAAGGTAGAAACGCGAACATCGAAGGAGAACGATCAAGCGATAAAACTGTTAAACGAAAGAGGTATGTAAGGCTAGTCCCTTCTTTCTATGGCATGACTCCTATGGCATAAATTTTCCTATTCTTCCGTGATCTTCATAAATAATGAAAATTATGAGTCCATGACTATAAAAAGCCACCTACGCACACGATAAAGAAAGGAGGTATGATACGAGCATGATAATGATGATGATGATGAATATAAGTATGAAGAATCCTAGAGTAATATAAGATGTCCATAAAGCTAATGATTCTAAGTATAGTTTTATTGATGCTTTTCCTTGTGTACACTCACCTTAAATGCTAGTCCCTCCAAGGTGAGACATGACGATTATGATCACTCCATAACGTAGTCGGGGGTTCACGACCTTATGTCACCTCGACATAGCCATGGTTACCTCCAAGTTCTAATGTAGGATTAATGATGAATGTATGATGATGTTAAGTTATGATAAGATTATGATATGCCTATGAGATGTGTAATAATGATGAGTTTATGATTGATTATATGACGATTCCACCGTGCCAAGTTGGCCGGGCATGTCACCGCGAAGGCGGGCTGCATACGATTCCACCGTGCCTAAATGGCCGGGCATGTCACCGCTAAGACGGGCTGCGATGTTTACACCGAGCCTAGAGGGCCGGGCATGATCACCACTAGTGGGCGGCATATGATGGTTACCCGGACGCGGGTTAACGATGATGATTTATATGAAACGATGATGTATGCGCTATGATGATACATGTACTATGATTATATATATGATATATGCATGAAATGTATCCACCCTTAAAAGTTACGTAGGTTGTATCTTCACCTTATGACTTATGATTTCTCTATCATGTTCATTCCATTCATGCCTTACATACTCAGTACAATGTTCGTATTGAAGTCTATTTTCTTTGGACGCTGTGTTCATGCCCACAGGTAGACAAGGAGACGGTGCAGATCTATAGGAGCTATCAGCAGATTTACAGGAGCACTCCATTATTCCGGAGGTGCTATCTGATTCATTATTTTGTGTATATAGATGTATTTTGGGTATAACAGGGTCCTGTCCCGTTCATATGTCTAATACTCCAATAGAGGCTCGTAGATACGCATGTGTGGGTAGTATGGTCTCACGATGTTCTTATGATGTATATTATTATTTTGATAGCCGAAGGGCTTATGTATATAAAAATAATTATGTTTCCAAATGAAAAATAGTTTTCCTATGATTTGAGTATGAAATTAATGAATGAACGCTTGTTGAGTATGATGAGCAATAGAATGAGTGGTGCTCGGTGGTTAGCCCCGGATACCCGTCATGGCCCCTAGTCGGGTCGTGACAATATGCTTGCGAGAATGACTGCATGTTATTCTGGAAACATAATGCAAAAGCTGAATCTTGCTCGGTTTGTGGTGAGTCTAGGTGGAAATCAGTTGAAGGTCAAAAAACTAATGGAGGTACTCAAGGAAAGACCAAGAACAAAGTTCCTCGAAAAGTTTTATGTTACTTCCCCTTGAAACCAAGATTGCAAAGGTTGTTTATGTCATCAGAAATTGCTTCAGACATGACATGGCATCATGATCAGCGTTTGAAAGATGGGGTTCTTAGACATCCAGCAGACCCAGAGGCGTGGAAACATTTTGATACATCTAATCCAGGCTTTGCTAGAGATCCTCGTAATGTTAGACTTGGATTAGCATCTGACGGGATAAATCCTTTTAGTAGCTTAAGTGTTTCTCATAGCACTTGGCCAGTGATTATTACTGTATATAACTTACCCCCTTGGATGTGCATGAAGCCACCATATTTCTTCTTGTCTTTGTTGATACCTGGCCCTAAAGCTCCTGGAAATGATATCGATGTGTACTTAGAACCATTGGTAGACGAGTTGCGAGAGTTATGGTATTATGGAGTCGATACATATGATGCTTCGAGAAGAGAGAATTTTTGTATGCGGGCAGCACTCTTATGGACTATAAATGATTTTCCAGCTTATGCCTACTTGTCTGGATGGAGCACGAAGAGAGCTTTGGCTTGTCCTTCATGCAACAAAGAGACTCCTTCTACTCGATTAAAGTATGGTCGTAAGTTTTCTTACATGGGTACTCGTAGGTTTCTATCATCTAATCATAAATGGCGGCGGAATAAACGTGATTTTAATGGAGAAGTAGAAAAAAGATTTGCTCCTAAAGCTCTCTCTGGAGATGATGTTTTAAACCAGTTGTCTAGTTTGGAAGACGTGACATATGGTAAGATCCAAAAAAAAAACAAATGCGAAAAAAGTAAAGGGATTCATAACTGGAGGAAGAAAAGCATTTTTTTCAAACTTCCTTACTCGAAAAATAATTTAATACGCCAAAATTTAGATGTGATGCATATTGAAAAAAAATGTTTGTGATAATATCATTGGCACATTTTTAGATATAGAAGGAAAGGCAAAATATAATCTGAATGCTCGTCGTGATTTGAAGGAAATGGGTATAAGGAAAGATTTGCACGCAACTCAAAAGGATGGAAAATGGTATTATCCAGCAGCATGCTATTCTTTATCACCAGATGAGAAGTCTAAAGTATGCAAGTTCTTGAAAATGGTTAAGGTTCCAGATGGTTATTCTTCCAATGTATCACGGTGGGTGAAGTTAAAGGATCGTAAAGTTTATGGAATGAAGAGTCACGATTCTCATATTCTGTTGGAACAGTTGCTTCCTCTTGCAATTCGCGGAGTCGTGCCAAACAATGTCTTTGATGCTATCACCGAGTTAAGTATTTTCTTCAGAGAGTTGTGTTCAAAAACATTAAGGGTTGATGTTTTGGATCAACTTGCAGCTCAAATTCCAATAACATTATCCAAATTAGAAAAAATATTTCTACCAACATTTTTTGATGTTATGGTGCACTTGGTCATTCATCTCCCAACAGAAGCTAAGGTTGCTGGACCTGTACAAAACAGGTGGATGTACCCAATGGAGCGGTATGTTTTTAATATTATAATTTTGATTTAATTTTATGTGACTTGTTAATTTATCATGCTAAGCAATTTAACTGCGTGTTTATCATGTAGATTAATGGGCAAATGGAAATGTTACGTTCGTAATAGAAATCAGCCTGAAGGATCTATTGCAGAGGGGTATATTGTTGAAGAAAGTCTAATATTTTGTTCAAGATATTTACATTGTGGTGCGAAAGGATATAATCGAATGGACAAAAATTATGAAGGTGATCATGTTGAGTCATACAGTGGATTATCAATATTTGAACAAAAGGATTGTCCGTTATTAAGAGATACATCCAAAAATCTTGAAGAGTTTGAGCGAAAACAAGCTCATCTTTATGTCTTGAGAAATTGTGAAGAAGTTCAACCATTTCTACAATATGTTTCATTATATTATTGTGTTCACTAGTCTCCCATCTCAAATTATTTGTCGTGTTTCTTTTTCACACGCCTCTTAAGAAAATATTAATTTTGGGATGTTTTGACTATTTTACCCTTATTTATGTCTTAAGAGGGGTAATCTCTTTTCATTGAATATTTATTCTATTTATATGCCATCTCCCCATAACTGAGGTGTTTGTGGTTGTAATCTTCAAAAACAATTACTATTAACGGTAAATGGAAAAAATAATAATTTTTGTCTTGAACTTCTAAAATGATAAATAATTTGAGACAACTATTTTTAGAAATCACGACAAATAATTTGAGACGGAGGAGTATTTGTTAGCTTTTCTCAAGTCTTATGGTTATGTTTAAACAGAGAGTATGAGCAGAACAATCGGGACATGAACTTCGATGATTGATTTTCCAATCGAGTAAGTTTTTATTGTTACTTTGAATTCAATTTTTTTTTTTGGTAAATACCTTTCTGGACAAAGTCCCGAACTTAGTGCAACATATGAAACCTCAAGACCCAAGGTCTTTCTACTCTTTCAGCTGATCTACTTAGTCAACTAGGATATACATCAAAGTGCTGGACATAAGTAGCTAGTTTGACATTTAAATGAGCGATTTCCTGAATAATCCTTCTTACCATGCTTTCAATTGCTCTCTGTTGCTTCCAAAAAATCGACCAATCCTATCTTGCCATACATAGTAAGTTGCAACTGCTAGTGAGACTCTATAAAGTTGACTAGCTTTGTTCCTTCCCATGTGATGCCTTTCAGCCCATTGTAGCTCTTCCCTCCATCCCCATAAACTTCTTTGGATACCCATGCCATGAATTTCTTCCAGATAGCTCCAACTACTAAACACTCAAAGAACAGGTGCTGAATTCAATTTGTAATACTTATTTATTCATTTATTTTTTGTACAGATTGTACAAATGCGCAGAGAGGGAAATTCACTTGCAAGTTGTGAATTGTATTCTTTGGCTAGAGGTCCTTTTAATGGAGTTCAAAGATTCAAGGGTTATGAAATAAATGGTTTCAGGTTTCACACTAAACTACTTGGGTGAAGCAAAATAGTGGGGTTTTAGTAAGAGGAGTAGTGAATGGTCAAAATATTAATTACTATGGTGTTCTAACTGAAATAGTAGAACTTCAATACTTCAAAAGTAAGCAGGTTATTTTGTTTAAAATGTGACTGGTGGGACGTTGATCACATAGGAAGAGGAGTGAAAATAGATAAACATGGTGTTGTTAGCGTCAATACTAAGCGAAAACTAGCAACAAATGAACCATTTGTGCTTGCATCTCAAGCAGAACAAGTTTTTTATGTCAAGGATAATCTTCATCCAAATTGGTCAATTGTCTTGAGTGGTCATTCTACTTATTTTACTGGAGGTGCTGTAGGTGAAGATACTTTTCAACAAGATGCTTGTAATGATTTCTTGTGTACATTTGAGGAAGATGAAGACTTTATAAACTGGGGAAGAAATGATCTTGATGTTATCAGCACTGATGTTGCTTTAGCTGATGATATTATTGACGACATCGAATCAGAACTTGAAACCGATGATGAAGATTTGTCATTGTGAACATTTAAAAATCTTATATGGATATGGCTTATACTAAATTGATGTTAACAAGTTAACTTATTTCTTGAGGGATGATGTTTATTTCTTTATTATATTGAGTTATTCTGATTGAATATGAGTTAATATTCAGTAATGTTGAGTTGATAATTTTGATTGGATTGAGTTGAAATGTTATTTTCTACCGGGTGTATGTTGATGGATTATTCAGTTACAGGGGAAATTCTATCGATTTTTTTGTCAGATCAATAGACTAAAGTAATAGCTAGTCTGACATTATCTGTTTGTTGCAATTGAATGACGTTCGAGTCTTGATAATGATATTGATTTTTGGTGAGGCTAGTTATTCATGTCGTCGCGTGTTGGCATTTTGTCATTTTAACAATGTATTTTGTGCAGGTATATATGGTGATAATTTTTTTTTTCAAAATAATTTTGGTAATGACATTGATTTTTGGTGATTGTTGTAATTCATTTTGCCATGTGTTGACATCTTTTCATTTAAAGAGACAATGTATTATTTTCTTCCTTGTGTAATGTGAAGGTATAATTTTTTGAAAATGGTAACAGAATGTGCATGTATTATATCTGTAACTTCTGAAGAATGGTGAATGAAAAAGCTAATAGAAACATTGAAAATTCTAAGCTACAATTGTATTTGTGCAGCCATTTAATTTAATGTGTTTATTATGATTGAATTCATACTATTTTTATGGTAACTATAAGTGTAGGAAATCAAATTATTTAATTTGGCTGAAAGATTAGTATTGCTACAACAAAATTCAATTCGTGCTAAATAATACTAATTACTAGCTTTGAAATTTTATCATAACAATAAATCTGTGGCTATATGATTCTGTCATGACAAGTAACTATATCTATTAAGCCAATTATTGCCACGAATTTTTAGTACTCGAAGTAAAAATATTTATCTTGCTGTAATATTTTATTTTAAGTAACTTTTAATGGCTAAAAGGTTACTATTGCTACGATAAATTTCAACACGTGACAAAAATTAATAATTAGTTACGAAATTTTACTATAGCAAAAGTTCTATAGCTATATTGTGTAACTATTGCCACAATCTTTTATAACTTGAAGCAAATATATTTATTTAGCTACAACATTTTGTTTCAAATAATTTATTGTGGCTAAAAGGTTACTATTACTACAGTAAGTTTCAATCCGTTACAAAAATTAATAATTAGCTACGAAATTTCTTTTTAGCAAAACATTCGTGGTTATATCATTTAGCTATTGCCACAAATTTTATAACATGAAGCAAAATTATTGATTTAGCTACAATATTTTGTTTCAAATAATGTATTGTGGCCAAAAGGTTACTATTGTGGCTAAAAGGTTACTATTGCTACAGTAACTTTTATCGCGTGGCAAAAACTTATGATTAGCTATAAGAGTTTATCGTATCAATAAAGTTGTAGCTATTTCGGTAACTATTGCCACGATAGTTAGCAATTATAGCAAAAATGAGAAATTAGTTTTGTCAATTTGATTTTCGTGGCAAAGAAATTTTATGAATTTGTAAATAGCTACGGAATTCAAATTATTGTGGCTATTAATAGGCAATAGCTATGCTTTTTAAATTCATAGCTTAAATTTCGTAGCTATAGATACACTGTGTTGTAGTGAACGTCAACAAAGCAGTCGTGGAAGAATAGACGGAGAACTGCAGCGATTGTGATCTGCGATTATTGGATTTTTTGATTAACAACATTACGTACAATGGTCTCAACATTAGGACATGTTTTGGCATAATAATTGGTCTTGAGTCTAGCAGAAACCAAGTCTGGCATGAAAATAGTGGCAGAAGAAATTGTCAAAACAGCTAAAATAAGAATATGTAAACGAACCATTTCTATAAAGCACAACAATATATTGGAAAATTAAAGGTGGAGAAAGGGATGCAAAATTGGTTTACATGTCTTGAATTCAAGACTAGGGACACTACAAGAAAAACTATATTTGGCAACAATTTTTTTTGTTTTGTTGTCATAGCTTGATTATTGTTGCAAAAAGTACTTTTGGCAACAACAAAAAAAATATTTTGTTGCATGAACTTTTCCCAATGGCTGTTTTTGCAACAACGTGCAACAACTTTTTTTTTTGTTGCCAAAAGTACTTTTTGCAACAATAATCAATACTATGGCAACAAAATTAAATTCTTTGGCAACAAAAAAATCATTTGCCAACAATAAAACTAAATTATTGCTAAATATAAAAAAACAATTGTTGCGATTTCTATACTTTCTTGTAGTGGGATTATATATAAGGGGAAGGAGTAGGCGTGTTCATGGAAAACAGGAAAATCGAACAAAACCAAACATCAAATCATATCAAAGGTAAGGATCTAGTTGCTCAGTTGAATGGCTATCGGAACTTTCTTGGTGAGGGTTTGAATCCCCACATTGTAATCCCCTTCCCCCACTCCCTATGTAATATAAAAAAAAAATGGAAAAAAAATCACATTAAAAAAAGGATACTTTTTCCGATTTTGGTTTTGGTTTAATTTTGATTTTTAGTTTTAAAACTTAGTTTAATTTTGGGTTTTGCAAAAGAAAAAAAAAACTGAATGTGTGTGTATAAAATTTAAAATTTACTGTACATATTAATGTTTTGCACTCTTAATTTATAATTTAGGTGTTTGCATTTAAAATAATCAAATTCTTTGCTTTTACTTTTTAGTTTGATTTGTAGTCTTTATTTTGATAATTCCAAAAATTTATTTCATTTTCAAATAACTTGTCTTTGAGTCATTTAATTATTCAACATTATTTAATCCAATTATCGTCATAATAGCTCAACTACAACTCGTTAACTTTTTGCACAGAAAATTTTTTATTGTATGAAGTTTTATTAAGTTTTTTGGAAATAACTAAATTCTCGGATAATGCATACTATTTTCTCGAGGAAGCGACATATAGAACTTGATTATATATATAGTTCCTTCTTTTTATAAAGATTAATTGATTTGGTAGTGTTATGCTAGAATATAGTCAATCTAATGCATGCTTGAAAGTATATATATATTAAAAAAAGATCGACAAAACCAATAAAATCTAAAGCAATAAAAAAATTAATTTAATTAATTTTATTTGATTCTAACATTTGAAAAATTCACTTAATTGATTTAATTGGTTTTCTTTTAAAAGAAAATTGGCTCAAACTAATTCACGAACACCTCTACTAATTCACGAACACCTCTACTGAAGGAGAGTCCTTATATAAGATCGACCAAAAGGAAACCATGATTTGACAAGAAGGAAAGATTGAACTTATACAAGAAATACAAGTCATTGCTTTGTGAATGAAACAAAGACGTGGACATTGTTTACTAGCCGCCTTTGTTTTTTCTCCAAAAATGAAAAATAAAAAAAAATTAGCTTATGGCGGCAGCTAGGGGTGTTCATGGGTCGATTTTGGGTTAAAATTAAAACCAAATCAATCTAGTCGGTTTTTAAAATATTAAAACCAAAATCAAACCAAACCAAACCAAATATCCACCGGTTTAGTTGTAGTCAGTTTGATTTAGTTTGGGTTGAGTTTTCGATTTTTAAGAAAATTAACGGTATTTCTCTCTTTCATACCTTTTTCCTACAATTAGGAGAGAATTTTTCTATTATTTTTCAACTTATAATTCGTTATTACCTTTCATTATGGTAGCTATAATTTTCTTGCATTATGAAAAAATGTCTTAGGATTTATGATTTTAATTAAGTGAATAAAGTTTATCAAAAAATAAATCTAGGTAAATCTCGTAGTTGTTTCTTTGCATAAATGACTTTGAATTTTTGGATTTCTTTTTGAAAATGGGCTTAAGATATAAAGTTCATTTGCCTATTAGAGATAAATAGAATTTTGCTTAAAAGGTATATAAATTATTTAAAAGTATTTATAAAAATTAACATATTCTCTGTGTGTGTGTGTATTATATATTTATCGTTGCAGTTCGATTTTTTATTCGGATTGCTTTCAGTAAAACCAAAACCTAACCAAATATTATCGATTTTAAAAAATTTAAAATCAAACCAAACTCAATCCAAGTAAATATCGATTTATTTAATCGGTTTGGTTTGATTTTCGATTTGGATCGGTTTTTAACCAAACCGTGAACATCCCTAGCTGCACCCTTTCATGCGTCACTTCGGTGATAATTTGCTCGAGTCCGCAACTTAAATGACCCAAAAAGTGGGTTTGTGATCATAAATAACGGCAAAAAAAAAAGGTGACAAAAGTAGCTTTTGCGCACTAAATTAACGGATCTAGGATTTTTACTCAGGGATTCGAAAAAAACGACAATAGCTAAATATAAAAAATAATATTTTTTGATGAGAATCAAAATTAGGATGCTAGAGATAATTTTGAACAGTGACGGACCTATGTATGGAGTTATGGGTGCTGAAGCACCCATTGGGTTTAGCTAAATTGTATTATATATGCATGAAAATATTTTAAAATGCCAATAAAGTGACCATGAGCACTCATGTTTGGTTTCTATGATCATTGTAAAACGTATACAGAAATTAGTGACGCACCCACGACTTATAAATTCTAGATCCGTCATTTATTTTGAACACCATGAACCGCTTGAGCTAACATTTTGCATATGTTCAGGATGTTCAAAAGTTAATATATATATATATATATATATATATACATAAACACAGAAAATTTACCATATAAATGTACTGTAATTCCTGGTAGAGTGTACCAACACCTTAACTCTACCTTGGCTCAAAGTCTCTCAAGTTTTATTAAATTTTATGTCCACTTAAACATGTATAAATTGTTGATTTAGAACACAATATATAAGTTTCAGAAACTAGAACGAATCCATAAACTTCAAATTCTGGCTGCGCCTCTAATCGCGTAAAATAAAATAAAAAGTGAGTATTAGAACTAGTAGAATTACCTGAGAGGGCGATCATGTCAGGTTGATTTAGACCATGAGAGGCAAACATGGTATTTAGTTGATCCAAATTGAAAGTAGGCTCAGGGAAGTTGCCTTCCACATTTGAAGCTTTTGATGTCAATCCATCTAACCTTCCCAATTCCACTGCATACCTTGGTCCACCAGACTGCATAGTACAAAATTATTACTTTCATATTATTTTTTTAGGAATTTTCACACTGTATATATGTCCACTAAAATAATAATCGAAGAATATATATTTTTTTATACATAATACTCTATCTTTTAAGTACATATTTTACCAGCAAGTGTGCAATCATTTTCATCTGACCGCTAAATATATACCTTATTTGTATTTTTGAAACAAAAACTTCTGTGTGGTGGTGCATAATAGGTAATTGCATATAGTAGTAGTACTTCTTATTTGATAGTCTAAAAAAACAATTAGTGGTATATTATATTATAATCGGTTAAAATACATTAGTTGTAAAAAAATATTTTACATTATCAGCACATATAAGTTGATTTTAATTATTACGAAGTCTGAGCAAGCTGACATGAACTTTTAGTTATTTTCAAAAAAGAAAAAGAGCATTACTAAAGAAATAGGAATTAGCGACGGGTAATTTCTGTAACTAAACAACCGATTTCATTGATAATCCTATTTAGCGACTAATTATAAAAAAATTCTGCTAATTATGAGCAATTTAGCCACAAATTACTTATGAAGACGGACAAACCGTTGCAAAGAATGGTACGTAGTACAAACCAATTGAATAACGTCTCGAGTTGCTATGGCAAGAATATCAGCACAGGAAACTTTATTTTTACAGCTTGGGATTGCATCAATGGCTGCTTTTGCTTTGATGACAGTGTCAAATCCATCTCAAGCCAATGATTGATTATCTGGATGATCTTTTTCTGCCGTGTAATTCCCTTGTGTTGATGCTATTATGACTGAAGCATCACAGCCCTACATCCAAAGTTACTGGATAGTTTAAAAACACTTATATTGGTAGTGGACCTTACTAGCTGAGAATCATATATGGACTACTGATATTCCCAATAATTAACTCTTTGAATTAATTAATAGCAATAAACCTAGCTTGCGGACGTTCAACAACAACAACAACATGTCCAGTAGAATCCCATAATATGGGGTCGGGGAGGGTAGAGTGTACGCAGACCTTACCCCCACCTTGAAAGGTGGGGAGACTGTTTACGAAAGACCCTTGGCTCAAGAGAGAAAACAAGACAAAAAGTCAAATAGGGACAAGCATATCAAAAACAATATGAAAACGAGGAATAACAAAAGCGAGAAAGTCATGATAGAACAGTCTGGTAAGAAAGGAGCATTAGCTACCATAGATAAATAAGATAATCAAAGTTCAAGGCCCAACAAATATAAGCAGAAATCAAATGGTTTGCGGAGGTTCATATAGGAAAAATACGAAAACGCGGAAGATTCAATTAATTTTGTATGGTTTGCAGGCTATTGCACTAGTTTACCTAGAGCACACCCAAGAATAGCTCGGGTTCCCTAATTTACGCAAAAATAAAATAATAATTTAAAGCTGAAATTTCACTACAACGTCAAAAGGATTAATCAAAATTGAAAAGTTAGAAATTTTACTACGACATCAATAGGTTTACAATTGTACATGTTACTTATATCTTGTTTAAAGTTTGATACAAACTTATTCTTATTCCATTATTGCAACTCACCCACCCAATAGAAAGATTAAGGAACTTGGTCCTATTTTATTAAAACAACGATTAAATTTTGGTTTGAAATCTTATCTTGTCGTTCACAAACCATTCAAACTTCAAACAAAATCATTATCTTGTAAACTTCAATGATTGACAAGAGGGGTTGCTCCGGTAGTCAGCTCTCAATTAAATGCTCCACAGTCTCTGCGAATATTTCCATTTTTGCCCGTCTTCACACCAACCCGGCCCAATTTAATCATTGCATTCACGAATGCGGTTTGAAAAGCCTTAGAGTTACTGGCCCATAAATTAACAGTACCTTTGGACCGTTTATCTGTGAACAACACTTGATCTGATGTGAATAGGCCCATTCCTTTTTGCAAGTTTTTGAAGTAGACATTGTCAAAGGTATTAGGTGTGGTTGGGTCCAACAAGGTGATCGTACCTGGATCCACATTCTTTGGGCAAGTTTGTTGTAATTGGGCTGCATATGTCTTGCTTAGGGTTGGATCCACTGGGTTTTTAGGGCTAAAGTTGTAAAGCCGTTTGGAGAACTTGGCGCAGTGAGCAGCTCCAAGAGTATGGGCTGCTGCATAAAATCATATAAAAGAAATTGAGATATTAATATAAATACTCGTCTGCTGAAGTAATACTCCCTCCATTACGATATAATTAATTTTTTTTGGATGTGACACGCCCCTAAGAAATCTAATTAATGACATAATCAAATGACATTTGACTAGATTACCCTATGCCTGTTCCCAGACTTTTCTTAAAGGTTGAAATAATGAGTATTGGGATTTGGAAAAGCTATTAAAAAGAAGATTAACTTTGGAAAAATTTACTAAATAACCTCGTGGACTTTAAACAATTCACTTATTTTTTATCAAAGAAAAAGCCTAAAAATTTACTTATTTTGGAATGGGGGGAGTCGCAAGCAAATATATATCCTTTGTATATTAATATATAATATACATAAAATATATTTTTTTAATACGTATTAGTGTATATTTGGCTAAAATAGAATTATTTTTACCCACCGACCAAAGAAAACATGCGTTTAATATAGAAGTTCTAATCTTTTTCCAGAGGATTTTGTTTTTAAAGAAATGACTCGGGGAGGCTGAAAAAAGAAGAAAGTGTCACAAAGGATTAAATTTATGTATGGTCATCACATTAATAGTTTTTGCTACAAAGTTTAAAATTAATTTTTTTAATTAAAAAAAAAACTCATCAACTGTTGCATACTTTCTTCGTACTAATTTATGTGATGATATTTAACTTGGCACAAAATATAAAAATAAGTAATAGATATTTATGTGATTATAAATAATCTCATTAAAAGGTAAAATACAAAGTCTAATGTATTATTTTTTTAAATAATAAAGAAATATGACATTCATTTTGAGGCGGACTAAAAATGTAACATGCCATATAAATTAGGGCGATGGAACTTGGGAGTATATATGATCATTTGAGAAATTTACGTGTGTCTCCATCTTGCACGTGTTTTAACTTTTAAGTGAACCCTGTACGTTTAATTTCTTTAAAGATTTGGGAAATAGAATTTTAGACCAAGGAAAACGAAATATTTTACAGTCTTTATTCCTTTAAATATTATTTTCTGGCCTTAGGGGGACCTTGGAAGTAGTAGTGAACTTTGTAGTTGACTGAATAACTGTTCAAGAAAGAGATAGCTAACGTGTGGAATAAGTAACTCACTATGGAAGTTGAGGTTTTAATAACTGGATTAAATAATGGATGGATAATTTGAAATCTATAGCTACAAGAATATTGTCATATCATGTTTAAAAAAACAAATTCGACGTGTACGATACCCAAAGCCTCTTCATTCAAATACCAAAGCAGGTTTAAAACGATAAATTCTATCTCTAAATTGAGTCAAAGTCTCTCATCTTATATTTTATGTTCAGTTAAATACTGTCATATATACTACTAAAGAATATGAATTAGCGACGGAAAAATTCTGTAGTTAAACAACAATAATCTTATTGAGCACGGTTTAACCAAAAAATCAGTTAAATGCATGCAATTCAACAATGGATTAGCGATGAAGCTTGT
Source organism: Lycium barbarum (assembly GCF_019175385.1). NCBI lineage: Eukaryota > Viridiplantae > Streptophyta > Magnoliopsida > Solanales > Solanaceae > Lycium > Lycium barbarum. The sequence goes on along the minus strand of NC_083347.1, from coordinate 106,260,439 downwards.
AGCTAGTTCCGTTTTTTTCTATTGTAGTGATAAAATCAAAAGAAACAAGTATTAGAAGTATAGTAGAATTACCGGAGAGGGCGATCATGTCAGCCTGATTTAGACCATGAGAGGCAAACATGGTATTTAGTCGATCCAAATTGAAAGTAGGCTCAGGGAGGTTGCCTTCCACATTTGAAGCTTTTGATGTCAACCCATCTAACCTTCCCAATTCCACTTGATATCCTGGTCCGCCAGCCTGCATTATACAAAATTATTACTAATATACCTTTTTTGTGAGAATTTTTACACTGTATATATCTCTCCACTAAAATAATAATCAAAAATATGTATTTTTCATACGTAAGACTATCTTTTATATATTTTACCAGTAGGTGTGCAATCATTTTCATCTGACCGCTAAATATCAAACTTATTTGTATTTTCGAAACAAAAACTTCTGCGTGGTGGTGCATAATAGGTAATTGCAGTAGTAGTCTTCTTGTTTGATAACCTAAGAAACAATAAATAATTATAACATAATCGATCATAATACAGTAGCAGTCGGGGAAAAATATTTTACATTATCAACACATACAAGCTGACATGAACTTTTAGTTATTTTCAAAAAAGAAAAAGAGCATTACTAAAAAAAATAGGAATTAGCGACGAGCAATATCTGTAACTAAACAACATATTTTGTTGTTAATTCTATTTACCGACTAATTATCAAAAAAATTCTACTAACTATGAGCAATTTGGCAACAGATTTGCAACGAGGTTCGTAGCTAATTTCATTGAAGATGGACAAAGCGTTGCAAAGAATGGTACGTAGTACAAACCAGTTGAATAACGTCTCGAGTTGCTATGGCAAGAATATCAGCACAAGAAACTTTATTTTTACAGCTTGGGATGGCATCAATGGCTACTTTTGCTTTGATAACAGTGTCAAATCCATCTCCAGCCAATGAAAGATTATCTGGATGATCTCTTTCTGCTGTGTTCCCTTGTGTTGATGCTATTATGACTGAAGCATCACAGCCCTACATCCAAATTAAAAATAGCTTTTTAGGCTAACAATGATACAGAAAATGCTCTGTGCACCTAATTCAAGCTCAAAAATTAGATCATGAACCGAGGACTGATCAAAGATCATATCAGAAGATAATATTGTAGAACGTGGACTGATTATAAAACTTAATATGAAATCCTGTTTGAGTTCGTCCACTAGAATTTCATTATGAGTTATTTTCCATTTCCTCCTCAAGAATTATTGAAAAAATGACTGTAAAGAGATCTTTCACTTTCATTTGAATTTGAAAGCTTTGTAGCGACAATAAACATCGATCGAATAGACTCATCATTCATCAGTTTGAGCTTGCGTCTTGCTCTGTTCAAATTTCATGTAACTCATTGCACGCGTATTTTAATATTGCCCCCTCTGACTCATATTACTTATCAAGGTTACTGAAACTACTTGTCTAAAAAAAAAAAATCATCTTATAAAATCAAGATAGAATTAGTTAATTTCTTCCCATTTTGCTATTAATAGTAGTTGTTCTTGAAAGTAAACAATATTGATTACATAGCATATAAATTATAATTTTGAAGAGTTCAAACAAGTGATTAAATCAGTTAATGTTATGATTGTTCAAATTACAAATATCAATGAGATTAACTTAGCTGTGTCTATGAAGAGAGATAAGGGGAAATTAATTACTGAAGTAAAAAAAAATCACTTTTTATTTATCATTTCTTAAGAGGCTAACAAAAGTGCAATGTACATGACAACTAATATGGGACAGTGAGAGTATTTGTATCATTTGTATGAGATATATGTGCAACGTACGTATTCAAAAACTAGTAAGTATATAAGGAGACAACAACTTATTTCTTCAACGAATACGCAATATTCTAAAAGTATATACCTCAACAAAGCAGTCGTGGAAGAATAGACGGAGAACTGCAGCGATTGTGATCCGGGATTGTTGGATTTTCTGATTAACAACATTACGTACGATGGTTTCAACAGTAGGACAGGTTTTGGCATAATAATTGGTCTTGAGTCTAGCAGAAACCAAGTATGGCATGAAAATAATGGCAGAAGAAATGGTCAAAACTGCTATAATAAGAATATGTAAACGAACCATTTCTATAAAGCACAACAATATATAGGAAAATTAAAGGTGGAGAAAGGGATGCAAAATTGGTTTACATATCTTGAATTCAAGACTAGGGATTATATATAAGGGGAAGGAATTTAGGGGTGTTCATGGAAAACAGGAAAATCGAACAAAAACAAACATCAAATCACATCAAAGGTAGGGATCTAGTTGCTCAGTTAGATGGCTATCGGAACATTTTTGGTGAGGGTTCGAATCTTCACATTGTAATCTCTTTTGCCATTTTCCCTTCCTCTACCCACCATGTAATAAAAAAAAAAATGGAAAACAAATCACATAAAAAAAAGGACACTTTTTTCGATTTTGGTTTTAGTTTAATTTTGATTTTTAGTTTTAAAACTTAGTTTAATTTTGGGTTTTAAGCAAAAAAAAAAAATGAAAAACCTGAATGTGTGTGTATAAATCTTATAATTTTACTGTACATATTAATCTTTTGCACTTTTGATTCGTAATCTAGGTGTTTGCGTTTAAAATAATCAATTTCTTTGCTTTTACTTTTTTAGTTTGATTTGTAGTCTTTATTTTGATAATTCCAAAAATTTATTTCATTTTCAAATAACTTGTCTTTGAGTCATTTAATTATTCATCATTATTTAATCCAATTGTCGTCATAATATCTTGGTAAACTATAACGTGTTAAATTTTTGCACAAAAAGTAAATAAATTATTGTACGAAGTTTTATTAAATATTTTGGAAATAACTAGATTCTTGAATAATGCATACAATTTTCTCGGGGAAGCTATATATATAACTTGATTATATATATAGTTCCTTTTTTTTTTAATAAAAAGTAACTGATTTGATAGTATTATGCTAGAATATAGTTAATCTAATACATGGTTGAAAGTATATTGTCATATATTTTTACTTTTATTTTTTAAAAAAGATCGATAAAACCAATAAAATCTAAAGCAATAAAAAAATTAATTTAATTAATTTGATTTGATTCCAACAATTAAAAATTCACTTAATAGATTTAACTGGTTTTCTTTTATACGAAAATTGAGTCAAACTAAATCACGAGGACCTCTACTGAAGGAGAGTCGCTATATAAGATCGACCAAAAAGAAACCATGATTTGACAAGAAGAAAAGATTGAACTTATAAAAGAAAAGTACGTGTCATTGTTTTGTGAATGAGACAAAAACGTGGACATTGTTTACTAGCCGCCTTTGTTTTTTCTCCAAAAAAATAAAAATAAAAATAATATTAGCTTATGGCGGCACCCTTTCATGAGTCACTTCGGTGATAATTTGCTCGAGTCCGCAACTTAAATGGCCTAAAAAGTAACATAATTAACGGAAAAAAAAAATTAGTGCGCAATAAGATTTAATTGTGACGGTCACCGTTAAGTTCTATTGCGCACTAAATTAATGCGCAAAAGTTTTTTTTTTTTTTTCATTTTCACAACACTTTGTATAATTTTAAAGTTTTGAAATTTCACGTTTTTTTCATATTTGATTAAAGATTAGTCATGTTTCAAAACACTGAAATATCAATATTTTATATAGAACATGATATATTTTTATGCGAACAATAATGTAGGCTCAATACATCAAGTATACCTAAACGTTTGGATTGTCATTTTAGGGGTTGTAAAGTGCCCCGAATTAATTTTTGTTTGTTTGGAATCTTATCATCTTTAGGTTTAAGTGTTTCTTTTATAAGGTTTTGATTTAAGCGTTTTATTATTTAGTCAAGGCATTACTTTATTTCGAATATGTCGAGATTTTTTTCATAATTAATTTAGGATGTCGCACGAGTTATTAATAAACGATAATAAAGACTAAGATAACTAATTATCATTAAGAAAATAATACGAGTAAAAATATAATATTAACATAAAATGTATAATTTAGTTATATATATACAATCTCCATCCCCCTTCTTCTTTAGGTCCCATATGTGGGAGCCTAGTAAACCTGGGCCTAAGTCGACCCCCACCACCCTCACCATCATCTTCATCCCTCTTTTTTCTCTTAATAATAGGATGCTCTATGTCATGATCATCCATCCTTCCCTTCCTTGCGCCCTTGACAATAACATGCTTCTTATGGGACACGAGTGAGTTTGACAGGTCCACACACACAAAAGAATAAACCTGAAATAACATATAAACAATTTAGTTTAGATTTATTCTAAACTAAACCTGAAATAACATCTAAACAATTAAAAAGGATGAACCTAATTATAATTTAGATTTAATTAATACATTATGTTTTTGTAAAAAATCAAACTTGTGTGTCGACAGGCTCCTGAGATTGATGATGAGAGGGCTCCTAAGCTGGCTCCTCAGCGGTCTCCCGAGAGGGCTCCTAAGCGGCCCCAGAGCCGGAGATGTAGATGGTTCCAGAGCTAGACCCTAAGAAATGAAAAATTACATAATAATTAAAATAAATATTTTAATATGTTAATATAATTATTTCAAACACTTTATCGTGGCTCTAGCTGTAGAAGTTCAGGAATGTGTAGTCGTACTCCAGCTCCCTGCCACCCTGTCGATCACGAACTGGCTGTTCACCCTGTGGATGACGAATTGGCGGCTGCACATGGTATGCCTTTAATGATGGCCACTTTAGATGCTCTGAAAATAGCTCCGCCGGCGTATATAGAGGTGTCGACGGTCGGTAAGAAATCGACGGGCGCTCTGAAGTCGACGGATGCTGCTGGGATGGAGCGGGAATAGTAGCATGCTCGTCAAGCTCATCTATTAGATAAAGGTCTCCATCGCCACCACCTCGGCCACTAGCCCCTCTACCCCCACCACCTCGGCCATCATTCTCTCGGCCACCAGCCTCTCTGGCTCCACCACCTCTGATACCCCTACCTCTACCACTACCTCTATCACCACAGCCTCACGAGTACGACCACGAGCACGTGCTAGAGGGGCCTGATACGGGATATCTCGAACATGTTTATGGATACGTTCGAGCTCTTATGATTGTTGCATACCACTATCAGCTAGCTGAAGCATTCGGGCTGCGTATCTGCTGTCTCCGATGAATGCACATGGCCCATGCTCTCCCAGCGCATCGTCTGTACGGTCCGTAGCTACATCTATTTGCAAATATTAATGATTGAATAAATTAGTAACGTAATATATAAGACGATTAATTAAGTTTAAGTGAAGTAAACTTACCAACGCCTCATACTGTCCCGCGAGTGCTGCATATCCTCAGTCGCAGTCCTCTGCGTGACACGTCCTGGGGTTGCCAATCAAGCTGCGTGTGGTCTGCCGGTACCACTCCATTTACTCGAGGATCGAAGTCGTATGTCCGACCACCGCTGGCGATCCCATCCTATGATCCCAAAGATGGAGCTGCTCCTGCATAAAGGCCCGGAATGCAGCATCGACGACCGCACGCTCATCCCACATATAGTGGTTGTGCTCCCAAAAAACCAGCTCAGGTATGTTCTGTACATGCCCGATCTGTCGTAAGACGCGGTGGGGCACGTGATCCTCAACAATATCCATGTCTATCAACGGACACCCTACCTCTACATGTGCTCACCAACCCTACAAAACGCCAGCAACTGATCCAAAATCTGATCATACGGCCTCCACATAAAAAACTATAAAAAAATGAATTAGTAAACAATACAAGACGAAGATCGTAAAAAAAAAGAAGAAGATAATAACCTACCATGTCCGCCGTCATACGATCTAGCTGATCCCTGAACGGAAGAAGTCTGTGGTGTGTATCCACATCTCAGATTAACACATAAAATTAGATAACTAATTAGCACATTAATAATTAACATGGACTAAACAATTTTACAAATAAATAAATTAACAAATAAAGATATTATTAGGAGATTAGTATATTTTCCTATAATCAAACAATTAACAAATCATTAACAAAAATTAAAGATTAACATATCATTATCAAATAATTAACAATTAGTTAATCAAAAAATTAACAAATAATTAAAGATTAACATATCATTATCAAATAATTAACAATCAGCTAATCAAACAATTAATAAATAATCAAAGATTAACATATCATTATCAAATAATTAAGAATCAGCTAATCAAATAATTAACGAATAATTAAAGATTAACATCATTAACAATTAGCTAATCAAACAATTAACAAATAAAAAATTAAAAAAGGAAACGAAAAAAATCACTGGACAACCCTATTGTGCGATGTTTTTTTGGCGTAATATTTTTATTTTTGAAATCCACAACTATTAAACATTAATCATGCTTGGGATAATAATATATTTAACAATGTAATAAAAAATTTATAGTAAAATACCTAGATTAAAGGTTGTTTTTGAGTTTTTGAAATCGAGATCTACGTTGCTTTATACTGAAATTCAAGCTTCGAAACTTGTTCATTGACTTAAATATACCAAGAATATTGACTTTCGGGTAAAAATAACACGAAAACGACGTTTTTGGAAGGTGGGACCTCAGCCTTTTCTTGTTAATGATGGTTTTTTTAAAAAAAAAAAAAAATTGGTGAGGGATCGATCGGGTGTGGAAGATGGTGGGGCGTTTTATTAAATGCCTTTTGCGCACTAAACTAATTTAGTGCGCAACAGGACTTAACGGTGACCGTCACAGTTAAGTCCTATTGCGCACTAAATTAGTGCGCAAAAGGCACTTTTGTCACTTTTTTTTTTTGCCGTTATTTATGTTCACAAATCCACTTTTTGGGTCATTTAAGTTGCAGACTCTATTGCTCTTGTTAGTTTTCTTTCTTGTACTGTGCAATTACAAGTATCAAATAGGTATAGAAGGTTCACCTTTTATATATTAAGAGCTATCATAGGCGGAGCCAGATATTAACCTCGTGAGTTCGGGAGATTAGAATGGTGATTCAAATGATGCTAACTGAATTTTAAATTTAGTATTTATACATATTTAATGAACTTCTTAACACAAAAACATTGTTTGAACAAAAATTAGTGAGTTCGGCTTTCAGACTTCTAGTTCCGCCCCTCGGAACTATATGGAAATTAAGTTACACAGCAAGCTCGAGCAGTATCATATATACAACTAGCTAAGCCTATAGCTACATGATCAGTATATAATGGAGAAGGTACACAAAATACATAGCAGGTTAGAATTCCTCAAATACACAGTCGAAGCCCGGAAATTAATTAAATTTCACCGGAAAACTATATATATAAGCAAGCCAAAATAAAAATAAAAAAACCATGTTAGCTCAAATATATAGTAAAAAACTTAAATATCGATTCTATACGGTTTTGCAAATTATATATATTTTAGATTTATAAATTTAGGTAAAAGTATATGGGTCGAATGTTACATTTTATGCACATATATACTTTATCATACTTTTAAATATCCTGAACGAAATTTTAATTTTACCACAGCAAGCAGGGACTTTAATAGTTATACTTGAGAATAAGAGATGCTGACATGCTGTGGTTGAACAGATTAGATTTGAATATTCCCCAAAAAGATTTTTCTTCTAAATCGACAAATACATATACTGTGCAGGCATATCCTGGTTGTTTCTCCGTTTTTCCATAAGAAACTTCTCTCGAGAATCGAGGGAGAAAGTGATGTAACGGTGCAAAATATTCTATTGTATTATTAAACTAAACAGATTATATGGTAGTTTTTTTGCTCCTAGCTTGTTAGTGCCTGTTTGGATGGGTTTATGCTTATAAGCTGCAAACAACTTATAAGTTAAAAAAAATAAGTTGGGTAGTCTAACTTATTTTTTTTTGCTTATAAGCTGTTTTCAGCTTATAAGCTGCTTCAGATAAGCTAAGTCAAATGGGCCCAACTATTTTTTTGAGCTTATTTTAAGCACAAAATGACTTTAAGCTGGTCAGCCAAACACTCAAAAAAGCTGAAAACAACTTATAAGCAACTTATAAGCCAATCCAAACGGGCTCTTAGTTTTCTTTGTAAGTTCTACCTCTAGGTTTGTCTTCTTTCTTTTACCATTTGCTTTTATGTTTCTCAATAACAACTGCAGATTTATTCATTCCTCTGACTCAAGGTACCAAAAAAGAATTACCAATTTCATCTGTTGAGATCAACATAACAAGGCGATATGTTAAAGCTAATGAAGCAAATCTTGAACGATGATAAGTTAAACAACAAAGACAAAAAATATACTAAAAGAGACATTAATCTTTAATATGTTTTGATGTAAAATCCTAAGTCCATGTTTAAGGTACGTAAAATGGTATTTGCTTTATATTTAAGGTACGTAACATGGTATTTTGGCTAGCTTATGTGATTTTCCGATGAGATTTAGTTAGTTTCACAGCTATAGTTATTTTTTGAGAGACTAGCTATAAATTAGGTGACTTTATACTGACAAAACATAATTTAATGACTTTTATAAAATAAAATAAAAAAGGTTGTAAGTGTGATAACCAGTTGAGGAATTAACTCTAAAATATTAGCTTTCTAGGAGATGTTTACCGCCTAAATTTACCAAATCCCAAGAATTAATTCTGCTTCCCCGTGGTAAAAAACTTGTTCAAACTCACAAAGATACAATTCTGAACTCGAGGTGTTGTTTTGAGTGTTTGGTGGCGGCTCCAATGCCAATGGTAGTGCGCATATATAGCTAAAGGAGATTATCAAAAAGGAACTCTTTGCCAACGTAAATTAATCGGATCGCAAAGCAAATATTGAACAACAGAATGAAAAAAAAAAAAAAAAAAAGTTGGCCCACTTAAAATAAAGAAAAACAATGAGAGGGAAAACATCGCAAGGAGAGAGAGAACATAATTCTGACCACTGAAAAAAGTCGACAAACGTGGGACGGGGCAAATATTCTATACCGCACAATAAGCAAACACGATAAGTTAGCAGTCGCAGTAGCCTACACTAAAATGGACGCCAATCAATGTATTGACCAGGTCGGTCTACTCATGGACCACATCCAATAATAAAAGCATTTTCCGAATTTGATTATCTTTTGATACGTGCGTATGTACAATCCGTGCGTATGTACAATCATCATTAAATCTACTTTTAAATGTCACATAAATTCTATTATATGATCGAAAAGTAAAATTAAGGGGAAAATTCAAGTCTTACTTTCTAGACATATGCATGGTGCGTGTCATACGTCTGTTACCCGTAAATCGGTACAGTTCAATTTATACATGTGGATCAAAGTGACTAAAATAGCAATGTAATATGCCGTCGAAATCAATACAAACAAAATAAGACTGAAAGTATAGCATGAGCCTTGGAGAAGCTTTGAGCTAGGATCTCCGAACAAGCTGTTGATTCTCTCTCTCTCTATATATATTTAGCATACTTTTAAATATTTTTGCCGAAATTTCTAATTTTACCGCTGCAAGGCAGGGACTTTACTAGTTATACTTGACAATAAGAGATGATGTGGTTGAACAGATTAAATTTGAATATTTCCAAAAAGATTTTTCTTCTACACCAACAAACATGTAGAACCATTTATCTTACTGTGCATGCATTTTCTGGTTATTTCTCCGTTTTCCATAAAGAAGCTTCTCTCGAGAATCTAAGGGGAATGTGATGACATGGCTGGCAGTGACCATAAACATAAAAAATAATTACACATATGGTGCAAAATATTTTATTGTATTATTAAATTACACAGATTATATAGTAGTTTTTTTGCACCTAGCTAGTTAGTTTTCTTTGTAAGTTCTACCTCTAGGTTTCTCTTCTTTCTTTTACCATCTGCTTTATGTTTATTAATAACAAATGCACATTCATTCGTTCCTTGGCTTAGGTACCCATAAAGTTTGCCAGTTTTATCTTATAGATTGAAATAACATGATGTCATGGTAAAGTTAATTAAGCAAATCTTGAACAACGGTAAGTTGGCAACAAAGAGAAAAGATCGGAGTATAAGAGACACGATCTGATGTAACACTGAAAGTCTATATTTAAGTTTATTTTGCTTTATATTTAACCTAACATGATATTTTGACTTGCTTATGAGGTTTTCCGGTGAGATTTATTTAGTTTTCCAGCCATAGTTATTTTTTGAGAGACTATCTATAAATTGGGTGACTTTATACGGATAAAAAATAATTTAATGACTTTAATAAAATAAAATAGGATGTAAGTACGACAACCAGTTGAGGAATTAACTCCAAAATATTGGCTTTCTAGGAGATGCCTAAATTTACCAGATCCCAAGAATTAATTCTGCTTCCCCACGGTAAAATACTTGTTCAAACCCACAAAGATACAATTCTGAACTCAAGGTGTTGTTTTGAGTGTTTGGTGGTGGCCCCTAAAGGTGTCAACCGGTTTGCCTTAACCGGTTTTAACCGGTCCGGTTAAACCGGAACCGGTTAAGCCGGTTAACCGGTTCCGGTTAACCGGATATTAATTTACCGATCCGGTTCCAATTTTTTTTTAACCGGAACCGGACCGGTTAAACCGGTTAAAATTAAAAAAAAAAAAAACGAAATAGCCGTTGGGCCTCGGTAATGGACCGTTGGCAACGGTCCATTTGCAAAAATGGCCGTTGCCAAACGGTCATTTTCTTATTTTTTGGCCCCCAACTTTTTTTTTTAACACTTTAACCCCTCCCCCACCCCTATATAAACCCTTCTTCATTTTCATTTCAATTCACTCTTCTTCATCTTTCTCTCAAATCTCAATCTCTCAATTATAGTTACTTTGCAATAATTAGCCACAAAGTCTTATTATAGTTTCAACTTTCAATTATTAATTTTGCAATTATAATATTGTTGGTGGAGTTGGAGATTTTGCAACAATCCGAAGTAGCTTTGGTGGATTTGCAATTCTAGCCGTCTTCGCTTTGTTGGAAATTAATCCGGCAATTTGGTATCTTCGTTCCAACTCTATCTTTAATTTTCGCAATTTAATTCTAGCAATTTATTTTTCGAAATTTAATTTACGCAATTTAATTCTAGCAATTTAATTTACGCAATTTAATTCTAGCAATTTAATTTGTTGTAATTTATTTTCTTGTGATTTATTTGATTGTGATTTAAATTATTTCTATTTAATAATGTCAAAGAGATTAAGACGTGGTGTCGGTAGTAGTAGTCGTACTATTAGGGGTGCGCTTAATGAGGAAACATTTGTGGAAGAAACACCTAATTTAGGTATTGATGTTGGTGAAAAAAATCCACTTTTAGGTCATGAGGCAATGCAACAACATTTTACCGACACTTTTAATGAAGACTTAGATGATGATGATGATGATGATGATGATGAAACACAACCCCCGGAAAATCCCATAGGAGATACAGGTCCTGCACAATCACATACACAAGACAAACCGCCTAGAACTCGTAAGCCAACAGCTAAAGTTTGGAAATTTATGACTAAGGATAGGGAAAACCAATCAGTTACATGTACCCTATGTGGACAAGTATTTAGTTTTAAGCAAGGAACTGGTAAGGATGGTGGAACGGGTACACTAAATGCTCATATGAGAACCAAACATATGGATGTTTGGGGAGAGCATACGGGTTCAAATGTGGGGGGGATTCAAATGACGATAGACCCACGAACCGGTAGAAATTTTAAGTATGACAAGAAAAAAGAACGCGTAGAAATAGCTAAAATGGTAGCTTATGATTGTTTACCATTTTCCTTTCCCTCGGGTTTGGGGTTTGTTACTAACATTCAACGTTGTTATAACCCGTTATTTGAGGGTATTCCTAGAAGTACTTGTAGAGCCGATGTTGTTATAACCCGTTATCCGGCTTTAGCTTGCAAGTACTAGTGTGCATTCGAGATTGGATTAGATCGGAGCGACGCAACCAAAACTCAAAATCGGAGCAAGGCGAAGAGGAAGAAATTGAAGATTTGATAGCTAGTGGACCGGACCAAATGGAAGACTTTGAAGATATTTCCATGACCGAATATGATGTGGGGGAAATTAACGAAATAGTTCAAAATTGGTGATTTTATTATTCTACTATTTTTGTATAACTCATGTATTATTTGCAAGTTAAAAAAAATACAACTTGCAAATAAATGTTATCCAAGAATGAATAAAATATATGGCTCATTGAGCTTTCTTCTATTTACTTGTGTTCATATTTTTTACTTTTATTAAGTTAGGAATATAAGTATATATAGTATATAAGTAAGTATATATAGTATATAGGTAAGTATATATAGTATACAAGTATACATAAGTAAGTGTACAAGTATATATAGTATATAAGTAAGTGTATATAGTATATAAGTAAGTATATATAGTATATAGTACATACATACTATATATATAGTATATATATTATATATAGTATATAAGTAAGTATATATAGTATACAAGTATATATAGTATATAAGTAAGTGTATATAGTATATAAGTAAGTATATATAGTATATAGTACATACATACTATATATATAGTATATATAGTAAGTATATATTGTATATATAGTATATATATTAAGTTATACCTATATATATATATATATATATTAAGCTATACCTATATATAGTATATAGTACATATATATAGTATATATATTAAGTTATGCATATATTTAGTATATATATTAAGTTATACATATATATGGTATATATATTAAGTTATACATATATATAGTATATATATTAAGTATATATTGTATATATAGTATATATTGTATATATAGTATATATATTAAGTATATATTGTATATATAGTATATATATTCTGTATTGCTGACTTGCTGTTAGGCTGTTAGTCAGTAAATATTTAAACTTTAATTATAAAGTTGTATAACATATGTAAATATACCTACAATATACAAATAAATACTATAATATATATATATATATATAATACAAAAAAAAATAATATTTAAACAAGTCCAAACCGGACCGGTTCCGGTTTGGACTTTAAAACCGATTAACCGGAACCGGTTAGACGGTTCCGGTTTTGGAACCGGAACCGGCCGGTTTTCTAACCGGTTCCCGGTCCGGTTCCGGTTGGAACCGGTTGACACCTCTAGTGGCCCCAATGCCAATGGGAGTGCACATATATAGCCAAAGGAGATTATTAAAAAGGAACTCTTCGGGAATGTAAATTAGTAAGATCCCAAAGTAAATATTGAACAACGAATGAAAAAAAAAGTTGGCCCACTTAAAATTTTAATTGAGAAAAAAAATGAGAGGGGAAAAATCACACGGAGACAGAGAACATTAATATGATCATTGAAAAAAAGTCGGCAAATGTGGGACGGGGCAAATATTCTACACTGCGCCATAAGCAAACACGGTTAGTAGCAGCCGCAGTAGCCCACACTAAAATGGACATTAATCAACGTATTGACCGGGTCGATCTACTCATGGACCACATCCAATAATAAAAGCATTTTCCGAATTTGATTATCTTTTGATACGTGCGTATGTACAATCATCATTAAATCCACTTTTAAATATCACATAAATTCTATTATATGATCGAAAAGTAAAACTAAGGGGAAAATTCAAGTCCTACTTTCTAGACATATGCATGGTGTGCGTCATATGTCTGTTTACCCGTAAATCGGTAGAGTTCAATTTGTACATGCGGATCAAAGTGACCAAAATAGCAATGTAATATGGAGTCGAAATCAATACAAACAAAATAAGACTGAAAGTATAGCCTGAGCCTTGAAGAAGCTTTGAGCTAGGGTCTCCGAGCAAGCTGCTGATTATAATATTGATAATCTGAATTTATACAAGAAATCATTAAATAATGCAAGTATTAAGTGTGTATTGTATATCTCTCTTGGATCCCTTACAACGAAGTGAAAGGCCCTATTTATATTTGGATTCGGGGGTACAAATTCCATGAACTATGCCCCATTAATAATACAAATTAATGTTGTAGTAATGATGGAAAATAAAGATGATAATAATGCCTATTAATATCCCATGGGAAGTGCAAAGTCTTCTTGAAACGGTCAACTGTTGGCCTCTTCAATCGGTGCTCTATCAGATTCACGATCCCCGGGGGCACAAATCTTAATGAGCCTCCGGAGTCATTTGATCTCCCCTGGAGGCACTTGAGTGCTAACTTGGATCTGACTCATTCCTGTTGACACGTGTCGCCATGCAATTCATCTAGTTATATTCTACGAATTTTCCCCAATACAGATAGTCCCCCTACTTTCCCGAGACTCGAACATGTATGACCAGGAAGTGGAAAAGTTTCCACAACTCTTCAACTGAAACGTTTCTGATGGTTGATAAGATACACCCATGTCCTCTGATCATTTGTGCACGTATCCCACCTTGAGTGGATGTCGACCTACATCCACACTCGCTGAGTACCGATGCAAATGATTACCATTGATATAACCTTTTGTCTATCAAAACACGCTATTCCACTCAAGTTTGCTTCATAGCAAAGAAAATCTCCGATCGTCCGAAAAATTCCCCTAAGCACCTATTTAAATTCGTCTCCTCTTTCAATTAGAATGTCAACCTCACAAGTTCCCTCTTCAGAGGCTACTCTTTCTCCAACCCTTGATATCGCCGAGGCATTCGTCGTCGCGACTCCGCCACCTCCATCTGCCACAGATAAACCTCCTCGTAGTGGTGAGAACTCTTCTAGGCGGAACCCTCTCGCCAAATCTATCATGCCAAATAACTGGCACTGGGAAAATGACCTCCATCCTAAATATGCTATCCTGGATCAACCCCGTGTCCGGGATTATCATGCTAGGGATTATCAAATCCGGATAACTGCTAACATTCTTCCTAGAGTGAAGGCGGATTGCCCATGGAAGCGCGCCGAAGTCATTCTTCCCAGTGAAAATGAAAGAATCACCTCTTACCAGCAAGGATATTCATATATCTACACGTACCCTTTCTCGATGAAAATTGGAACCTTCATTGATGAGGTAATCCTGGATATGTGCCGACGTTACAAAGCGTGCCTAGTCCAAGTGGGCCATTCGGTGTGGAGAGCCGTAACAAGCATCCGGTACCTTGCTGACCGTGCCGAAGTGTTCTTTACTTTGGCTCACTTAATCCCGTTATACTCCCCGAGTGTCTTCCGGGGAGGCGTTATCAAGCTTGCCAAGAGAGGCAGCAAGCACTCCTTACTAGCCTTGACGATGACCATGACAGGGGTTAGCCGAAACACTTCATGATTGCCGCCACTGCTGATCTTATCCCCCGGTAGCAGGCCTATATCGAAGTGGTGGAATCCGGCTCGTAAGTTTCCCATTTCTATGTGAATCTCTTAATTTCTGCTTCTCATGCGCTATGGGTCCTTTTCTCACCTTGCAGCCACAACTTGGGAGCCCCAAGAAATTAAAAACCTCGCTGACTAGATCCAGAGTATCCGTGACATCTCAACTCCTTAAACCGGACATGAAAAGTACTGTCCGAAGATCGGAATTGGATTCCAAGTAATCATGATAAGAACGCTTCATTTGCTATCCTTCTGACACCCTTTATATCGAGGGACCTAATCGTGCAAACACCTTTTTCAGATTTTCCCAAATCTATCCCTCCTATTCAACTGACTAACGTGCTGGATGATGTTGCGGCTATCCGGATCATTGATCAAAATCGGGAGCGTAAGCAAACCCGCAAAAATTCTTCATCAAGGCCCCAGTCTGGGGCTACACGGACTAAAAGAAATAAAACCAAAAACTCTAAGGGAGCTAGACAAACTCCCCTCGGTGCCACCAGAGGTATGGCTTCTGCTCTTGCCTCTACCGGTATCTCTCTAGTGGTTGATCTAGACAATGAGGTGATCGGGAAGGATGACCAGCCCCTATCAGGGAGTGTCTGAAGGGAAAGGACTGAGGGTCCAGTTTTTTTCCTCGGAGAAGAATACTTCTTATTTGAAGAGATGGATATCACCGAACACGGGGCTTCGATGACTCAAGCCTCATTTACCCCTGTCAGTTTTGGTGCCACAGTCCTGAATATGCCATCTTCAACTTCTTATGCCGTACCAGCTATTCCTTCCCTGCCAGTTCCTCCCCCAGCTCCTCAACCGCCATTTCCTGCAAGCCACCGGGGGAGTACACCTCACCGAGAGTGTAATCCTTCTCTCTGACGAGAGGGATTAGTGGATGAATACCCGGCGCCAGTTGAGAAGCTAGATGAGTTCAGGACGGTCTCCTTCCAAGTCCCAGCCGAATGCCGCCTACTGTCTAAACCCATGGGCATAGCCAATTATATGAAACATGTAGCTTCAGAGAAAGATCGGAAAAAAATGTGAGAAGTTTCTTTCGAGTGCATGATTAATGCTGGCATGCATACTGTTGCCCCGGTAACTTCTTTCTCCACTTAAAGGCTTGCATCTTTTATTCAATGCATAATTTTACCCTTTCTCTTAATTTTTTGCAGTCCAACTTCCTTTGCAACGAAGGCCTCCAAAAGATGATTGAAGAAAAAACTGCTCTGGCCAACAAAAAAGACTCGACAGTATTTGACACCTAATTTTGGCTCGACGTGCTTAAAATTAACATTTTAGGTGGTCCTGATTCGTTAAAGAGCACAAAATAGCTTTTACACATTTTTACATTTTTTGAAAATTTATTGATGATTATCCTTATTTTAGGAATTTATCAATTTATTGTCATTTTTAAGAATCATTATTTTTGCACATGTACAGCGTAATACTACCATTTTTGCAATTAATAATTGTCTATTTATTTTATAGTAGTACATTTTTATATCTTATATATTAATATTTATATTTTATACTTACATTATTATTCATACATGTACTAGTTAACTATATTTTATAGTCTGTCAGTGTAGAGAAAAGCAGAGCAATTACTTTAAACGTGGAGAAAGAATTCGATCAAGTCAAGATCAATGTCATCTTAAAAGGTGACATTTGAAGTGATAGGTTGGGTTCTTCATCCAGTGGTTAATAGATTTTTATACATTAGTTAAAAGTGTGAAATCCCCATTGGACAATAACCCAAAGATTAAAATGAGCATTGAGGGGACAAGGGGATATGGCTTTATATTTTTTGGACAATAGAAGGGGTTAGTTTGTATTATAAATGAATAGAAGGGGTTATTTTTTCATGAACTCATTTTTTACACAACACTTGCACATTTCAGATTTTTTTCTTTAAACCCTAAACATTTTCTCTTCCCTTCATCCTCCCCCCACAAAACCGCCGCCTCCACGCCGGAGCTCGGAGCTCCGGTGACACTCAAAACCACAACCACACCACCACGCCGCCTTTCCCCCATTTCCCCTTTCGTTCTCCTCCCATCGCCACCCCTACTCCAACCAAACCATGCTGGAGCAACCAACAAACAGACCCCCAAACACCACCACACCACCGCCCTTTGCTCTTCCCCGTCACTGACCAGCACCACCATTGGCGAACCACAGTCATGCCACTTCGCTCCCCCATTTCGTCTCCCTCTCTCTTCTAACAAAACCCCAAACACTTCTCCTTCTCCCCTTCCCTTCTTCTTCTTCACAAAAACCGCCGCCGCCTCTCCACGCCGAAGCTCTGAGCTCCAGTGAACTCCGACACCAACCAACCACCTAAAAACTCTTCTCCCTTTTCTCATTTTTCCTCCCAGAAAGCCTACCCCCATTCCCTTAACCCCCTTTTCATTCTCTTCTTCTCTTCAAATAAATACACATCTTTATATTTACACACACATTGCATATGTATATATGGATATATATATATATATATATATATATATATATATATATATATATATATATATATATATATATAGACATGGATTATTCATAATCTTATTCTTTGTTTTTCCGCTACCTCCGCTCGTCCTCCTTCGACAAACTCCATGGAAACTGGCGATTGTGCTTTACTCTGTTTTCTTTACCAACGATTTTTTTTCTTATTTTTTTAGTTCCTGTTGTTGTTGTTGTACACTGCTGCTGCTTTGATTTTCTTTTCCCGTTTGATTTATTTATTTATTTTTCTTTCTGTGGTTGTTCGGATTTATTGTGGGTCTGTTGGTAAAAAAGTTTGGACTGTGTTCCTTATGAGTTTTAATCATATTTTGACACTATTTTATCCTTCTTTTTTTTCTTACTCTCGAAATAACTGATATTTAACAAATATTACCTTTATGGCCGATGAAGAAATTTCCGTCGATTTTCAAGGCCTCCCCTGTACAAAAGATGGGTTTTTATTTTTAGTTTATTCATTATTTCTTTAATTCATTCGATAGTTATTTATTCACTTACTAACACTTTTACTAAGTGTTTATATAGGTACCCGGAGACACATTCCGAAGATGACACTCGGAAGGAACCCGAAGACTTCATCGAATCCTTGTTTGTTTTACTTTCGCGCGTTATTTAAATTGTACAAAACATAAACTCGGAGTAGCGAAAACTTCACTTTAATGTTGGGCGGGGATATTTAATTACTTCTCGCTTATATGTTCAATTTAAAGTTGGTTCTTCGCTTTAGGCCAGACTTAGGCCGTCTACACTTTCATAAATTGATTAGATTGACTCGATATAAATTCTTTGTTAATTAATTCACACTTTTGACGTTTAGGCAAAAATACTAGTCCTTCCTTTATTTGATATTCTTTATACACTTTTAATACAACACACATTTTATATTGTTTCATATACACTAATACATAATTTACTTAAGTTAAATCCACATTTTTAACTCTAGGTAAATACTAGGCCGTCCATTTACAATCTTTCATTCTTTAAAGGCATTGTATTTCACTCATTTTTTTTATACATAATTCCTTATACTTATTTTTTACCAAATTTTTTACTATCCTTTTGTTCCTTATTCTTTTGATAGGATATTCATTAAACAAGCATTGTTTTTTACGAAACGGTAGAAACAAGTCAAATCGACTTCACTTTTTTCTGAATTCTTTTGTTATATAAGATCTCTACACTAAGAAATATTCTTAAAGTGTCCTTACATTCTTTATGCATTGATATATCTAGTTATACAATTTTTCTACATTTATGTTAATTGATATACACTCTTTTATATTTTAAATACATTCTTTATATGTCTCGCATACCTACATTCCTTTATATGCATAGACACACATTCTTTATATCCTTGATACATTTATTTTACATACTCTTACATTTTTGTTTTTTTATACATTCTTTATATAACTGTATACATTCTTTACACTAACGGATATACATTCTTTATACCAACAGATACACTTTTATACTTATGAGGTACATTCTCTTTATACTCTTATATATATATATATTTTTTTTTTAATATACATTCTTTGTAAATACTTGAAACTTGGTATAAATACATTTTTATACACTATATATACTTAGAATATCATCATCCGATGTAGCTTTTCATGAAATCACAACATTGAAACAAGTAATAATAATGATAAACAAATAGATAATACCCCTCTAGTGTTCAATTAAACTAAGTTTAAGGACTGTCTTCGGGCAGGCTCTGAGGTATGCTTAATACATTTCCCTCGGGGTAAATAAAACCCCTATCTAGAATCTCATAGGTTTCGTGGACTAAAATGAAGTAGACACACAAATACATATAGGTTTCCTGATTTTCCTAAAAAAATAAGGTGGCGACTCTAACTCTTTTATACCAGTTAGAAGAACTGAGAAGTTGTAAATTATCTTGGACCCGTTCAAAATAGGGCGTAACAGAATGACGACTCTGCTGTGGATTACCTAGGTTTTGACCTTAGCAGACTTAGTTTAAGTGATCACTTGAGGGATATTTAATTATTTATCTGTTTTTACTACCATTACTAATTATATATGTCATGAGTTGCTACAATATTATGTTTGAAAGGTCGCAAGCCAAATCCAAACTTGTGTTCCTTGTTTGTTTGAAGACACTACATGTTACTGCTTTCCTTATACTGTCATCGCACTTTCAATTGAGTCTTTGGCCGTACACATACACACATTGTGCATGCGAGTTGTGATTTGCGCTCCTCCGAACCTTCTTCAAACTCCTTAGTTTCAGAGATTGGTGGGCTAGTCTTACTACTTGCCATCTCACAGTTGTCTGAATATTCAGCTTAGGTGAATCTACTCTTAGAATTCTTAGGCCGTTGTACGTATAATTTTGATACTGCTCTAGCCAGATTAATTTCATTCTTTATTTTTCACACATTCTTTATTTGCTACATGCTCTTTGCATCTTACATATTCTTTATTTGTTTCACATACTGTATTTATTAGACATTCTTTAGTTGTACATATATACTGGACATACCTTCTTCCGCCTAGTCTGCTTTATCGGACAATTTTGGTTGACTTGTGTTGAGCTTGGAACCTTTCCAAACCCTTACACCCATTTTTTGGTTTTCATGACCACCCTAACAGCCATATTATTTTTTATACCATTTTCGGTCTTCGTTACCATCATTGGAACTTTACTATCTTTTTCAAGAAATGTCAATACAGCCTTGTACATTCTTCCCGGCTCTAGAACACACTTTTTCCATATGCAAACTCTTGTACATAGCCTCACTTTTTTTCAATACAACTACCAATTCATAAAAATCATACAAATCACATACAACACCATATCTGCCCGAACTACGCCTGACCTGATTCTTGTCTTGGCAAGATACGTAGGCAACCCTACATAAGGGTTCGGTCTCCCCACTGTTTCAGAATAATTCACCGGAATAAAAAACTGGGACGATTATTTTGGAGCAGGTCAAAGACGCTCTCCAAAAAGGCTTCTAAGAGCGTCAATCAACCCCTTGAAATCCAAAACCCAACAGTGCCACTACCAGCCTTACCCTAACCATCACCTGGCTTTGGTCCCAAAATCTGGGAGATAAGTTTTTCTTCTTCTCCCAAGCATCGCAGGCCATGGATCTTTGGCGTGTCGGCCTTTATTTTTCAACCCCAAGGGTTCAACACAAGTAAATCCTACCCCCCTCAACGATACAATAATCGTGCCAACTGACAAAGAGTAATGTCAAAGCTCCACAAAAAGTTTAGCACCCAAGCATTGCAATCTTACCGATGGGCACGGAGTATTTTTGGAGACTCCGTAAAGGTCGGCATCCCCTCTTATCCCCTTGCCAGCAGACGTGGATTATTTTTAAAACTCCGCCGACGTTGACATTCCCTCATAGCCAATCATGCCAATAGATGCAGAGTAGTGTCAAAGCTCTGCCAACGTCCGACCTTCTCCTCCATAACAACCTAGTCAATGTACTGGAGTAATGTCACGACTCTATCTACGGTTGACATCCTTCTTCTTGGCCGCCTGGCCATAGTATTGTCCAAGCTTTGAGCCTATGATTGGTCCCTTCCTGGATAATTTTCAAAGCCCCGTGCCTACGATGGACACACCCTTCTGCTGTCTGTCGGAGTACTTGCAAAACTCCGCCTTCAATCGACACCTCTTCTTATAGCTTATCTGCAAGAACTACGCACACCTGATTCTCTTCTTTGATGAGATACGTAGGCAGCTCTTTTGGGTTCGATACTCATTATTCAAAAAATCACAAAAAAAAACTTTATTTTGAAAAATCACAAAAATATTTTATTTCTTTGTTTCTATCCTATCTGAACGAACTACGCGCACCTGATTCTCATCGACGATGAGATACGTAGGTAACCTATTTGGGTTCGGTACCCCTTATTCAAAAAATTCATTTTTTTTTTATAGAATTACATCTTTGAATTGGTTGGTACCAACACAGTTAGGAGTGGGCATAGGAAAGGAACAAGTAATAATCGATATGATGGAGAGGACTGACTTCGTGGTAAACCGTTGATTCTTTTGGTACCTCTCATTCACACCTTAAGTGACACTTGAAAAATTGTCTTGCATACTGGTAAGACAAGAACAAAACCTACCTCATTATTTCATGTGCATTGTGTGGTGAGCTTTAGACAGCGTTCAATTGCATTGCATTGTGATCTAGAACTTGGCCTGAATGTCTGTTGAGGCAAAATTAGGAGTAACACTTGGTATAGGAAAAGATCATAGGCCTTCTTTGACCCGTTTGAGCCTTTCTAGCCTACCAAATAACATTATCCCTAGCATCCCCCCCCCCCCTTTGAGCCTAAAGCCTTTTCTTTGACAACCACATCATAAGCCTATACCATTTCTGAGTGCATACATGCACTATTACTCTCTTGGCCCGACCTTCCTGAGCGCACTAGAAACCTGCAACCGCGGATAGAGATCCAAGCTGAAGCTTCCAAAGAAAAAAAAAGATTCAACAGTCCCAGAAAAACAAAGACGAAGAACGACCTCCAAAGCAAGAAGGAGCCAAAAAAAATCAGTCATTCAGGATCTCGGACATACAATCCGTTATTCCTTTTTATTTTTCACATTCCGGCATACAACCTGGAATTAGCGTTAAGACTTCGGGCATACAGCCCAGGTCAATTCTCTTAGTCCCCATAGAGTCTTGGGCATACAACACCGAACTCCAAAAAAAAAAACTCCAACTTGCAAAAGAAGTCGCACAAATACAAAAGAAAGGGACAAAAAAATGAAGCAGATCAGCGTCAGAGTACACAAATACCAAGCACAAACTAGTGCAATGCTCAAGGAAGGATTAATCACTCCTTATCCAAATGATAACCTACCTTTTACCCAAGCCTACAATACAAACCCATAATAAGCCCTGCGTGATCCTATGCCAAAGGTTCTCACATTAGTGGATACTTACATGGCAGTGAAGCTTATGGTATCACAATTGCGTGCATTGAACATCTTTCTGAGTATGAGTGTACTTCTCTAGACGTCCCAAAGTTCAAAAATACTGAATATGTGTGAAAAAGGGTACTTTCTTTCTAATGAGGGCACTTGAAACATGAGGATAGGTATAGTTCAAAACCTTTGCTTGAAGGAAGACGTACAAATCTTGTCGATACTTAGGTATGTCTGAGGTACCACTTGAAGTTGTAGGAATTATCCCCAAGTCAATCTCGGTTAGCTGGGAAGAAATTGATTGAATTCTTATGCACAAAACTAATTGTTGGTACTAACTGAATTCAAGACGTGATTCTCTTCATTTCTTCATTTTCCAATATTCTTTACAACAAAAACAACGAAAAATGAAAAAAAATAAAAAATAGGCGACCACCTTCTAATGCGGGTATTTTAATTTCAGTCAGGCACCCACCTTCTAATGCGGGTATTTTAATTTTATTTCAGGCGCCCACCTTCTAATACGGGTATTTCAATTCCAGTTTAGGCGCCCACCTTCTAATGCGGGTATTTTAATTTCATTAGACGCCTACCTTCTAATGCGGGTATTTCAATTTCATCAGGCACCCACCTTCTAATGCGGTATTTTAAATTTCAGTTCAAGCACCCATCTTCTAATGCGGGTATTTTAATTTCAGTCAGGCGCCCACCTTCTAATACGGATATGTTACTTTCAGTCAGGCGCCCACCTTCTAATGTGGGTATTTTAATTACATTAGGCGCCCACCTTCTGATCCGGGTATTTCAATTTCATCAGGCCCCCACCTTCTGATGCGGGTATTTTAAATTTCACATCAGGCACCCACCTTCTAATGCAGGTATTTTAATTTCAGTCAGGCACCCACCTTCTAATACGGATATTTTACTTTCAGTCATGCACCCACCTTCTAATGCGGGTATTTTAATCTCAGTCAGGCGCCCAACTTCTAATGCGAGTATTTAATTTTTTAGTCAGGCATCCGCCTTCTAATGCAGATATTTTAATTTATGTTAGGCGCCCATCTTCTAATGCGGGTATTTTAATTTCAGTCAGGCGCCCACCTTCTAATGCGGGTATTTTAATTTCAGTCTGGCACCCACCTTCTAATGCGGGTATTTTACTTTCAGTCAGGCGCCCACCTTCAGATACGGGTATTTCAATTTTTTTTACAGGCGCCCACCTTCCAATACGGGTATTCTATTTCAAAGCTCTGGCACACAAAGCAGAGTATGCATCAGGATCTCGGCACACAACACGAGATTTCATTTCATTTCAAGGCTCCAGCACACAAACCAGAGTATGCATCAAGGTCCTCACACACAATCCAGGACTCCTCCCCATTCAGAGCTTTGGCACACAACTCGATATTTTCATCAGGGTCCCGACACACAACTTTGTAGTCCATTTCAATCCATGGCTCTGAGTTCAGTCACCCCTCTAGCAATGAATCATTTTCCTCCCCAATAAGTTTTCCCGAACTACAATCGGTATGACTCCCATCTCAGGGATATGTAGGTAGCTCGAATTCGAGCACGACCGTTCTTCGTCCTACACTTGCTAGGACCACCCCAACAACACTGGGGAAATTTTTTTGATCTGACGATCAAAATTTGCCACAACACCCATTAGTTATCACCTTTCGAACTACATTGACCTGATTCTCGTGATGGACGAGATATGTAGGAAACTCTATGCAGAGTTTGGTCACATCGGGGCGAGAATCATTCTTACCCCAGCAAGTATACAATCTTGCACCCTCCTAGTGTCTCGTAGCTCGACACTGTGGCAATGTTGGAAGCGATGACGCAGGTACATAAACGTTTTTCGGCCCTGAACAATCCTTCCCTTTTTATCATTTTTCTTTTATCACAACCCCGCCGACGGCAAAGAGTATTGTCAAAGCTCTATCAACGTCTGGCTTCTCTTTACTGTCACGACCCGACTAGGGGCCGTGACGAGCACCCGATACCTGTACCGAGCGCCCCTTAGCTATCCTGTATAAATAGTGCCATATATATATTTTTTTAAAACATTAACGTTAGCAGTTAACTTTCTAATATCGCGCTACACCTGAACGCGAACCATTCAGAATAAAATACATTAAACTGTACATAGCTGACTGTGTATATCTGTCTACGAGCCTCTAGACATAGTACATTTATACATAGAAAGGGCCGAGTACGGTCGCGCCCGAAAATACATACACAAAATAGTACCAATGATATGAGGCTCCGGAACGACTGGAGCGCTGTACAATGCTGCAGATAGAGCCCTAGAAACCCGGTCCGTGTACCTACTGACCTGCGCGGCATGAACGCAGCATCCACAAGAAGGGACGTCAGTACGAATAATATACCGAGTATGTAAGGCATGGAAAACAGTTCAAGCAGTAACATAAAGTACGATCAATAATAATATCACAGAGTCATAGCGCGTATAACGAGGCAAGAACTTAACCTGTACATAGGGAGGCCCCTCTTTAGGCCGGCTGTCATGTAGGCTTTTCTTTTCATCTTTGAAACGTTTCTTTTCATAGGCATAGGAATCAACATTTTTATATTACTTATTCTCGTGTACAGAAAACAGTACATTTCAGTAACGGTATCTTTCATTTACATTTACAGACGCCGAATACAATCGGCTCCCCCAACCCCCTCCCCAACGATGACCCAACATATTACATCACATATGTATCACACATTATATATATATATATATATATATATATATATATATATATATATATATATATATATATATATATATATATATATACAGACGCCGCGTACGGCTCATCCCATATCCCGCGCATCCCGCGTCCAGGATGGAATCCAGCTGAATCAGGTGGTGATATAACAGTGGCCCTTCCCTTTTTCCCCATATACACATACATATACATTTACTTATCTTTTACGCATATACATGTCTCATATACAATTACTTCATCGTATATATATATACACATCCATACACGTATACCCGCTTTATATACATATATCATATGGGTACACAAGAGAGCCAAGGAAACTCATGTATCCATCGGAGTGACATAAGGTCGATGATCTCCGATTACTTTACGGAATGTTAGTGATAGCTTTGTCTCACCTTGAAGGAACAAGTATTCTAAAGTGAGACTATCAACGGAGAATAGGGTTACGGTAACCAAAATTGACATCGTAGGCATTTTAGATGACAGTCATGGGTTTTGGAATCTTAGAAAATAAAGTTATAACTAGAAAATATAAATACGATTTAAAAATTAGTTTATCGCTTTCATGTTTACATAAGGTACTTGGCTTAGTCATAGGGTCGTTTTGGTCGTACTTATCATAGCTACATTCCCTTACCCGACATTGTCATTATCATTATCATCATAGGGGCACTCCCGTTGGAGTGGTCATAGCACTTATTGCTTGGTGACGGAATCGGGATCGAAGGCCCCCTTTGGATACACTTCAAGCACGTTAACCAAGACTCTAGGAAAATCCGAGAGCAACGGGCCCACCTCGGGCCGGACGAGGTAGCGTATACCATTTACCCATATTACGTGTCATAGCATTACTTGTATGAGTCTTGGGGTGATCGGGTCCCACTTAGGCAAGTTATAGGGGTCTAGAAGGTCATTTCATCATTTTGCACACTTTCTACTTCAATTCAATTGAACAAAAAGTTGAAAACTTTAAGTGCGGATTCCGGGGATTAGGGGTGTCCCCGAGGCTCGTACCCGACTTCTTTTAGTTAAGACATGCCATAGAAAGAAGGGTGAAGCCTTACATACCTCTTTTCGCGTCCTTTGCTACTCCGAATTCACGACACAATCTCGTCAAAATCTGCAAATTGGTCAAGTTTACCAAAACTTCTTATTAGAATACTTAGTGTTGAAATCCTAAGGGAGTACTTGGCTACCGAAATTTCGGCAGCACTTCCTCTGTAAATACATCATCCTCGACATTTAACTTAGTCAAATTCTCATCAAGCATAATCCGGGAATTCAAACCCGGCCAAACTACTAACATAATTCAACAACCACACTAGTAATTCACATATTCCATTCAAAGTACATTATAACGATTTCCTACTATCGTCAACACCTTCCGACTCCAACGAGCACAATAACAACTTCATAAATATATATATATATATATTCCAACAACATTATACCAATACCATTACATACTATCCATGCAAGAGCATTATTTCCAACTTACACAAACTTCCAATCACCAATACTTCACCAAACTTATTGAGTCTTTATTTGCAATATATGATCTACAACACAACAACTAAAATATTAAATTCAACTTGCCCCTTATCCCTTCACAATTCAACACATACACACGATTATACATGCCTTATACACGGCCTAACATCAAGCACACCTACACGACTTCAACCTTAGTAGAGTCATTCAACTTTCATCATCAACATGGCATTCATAACAATAATAACTAAACATTAGATAAAATGATTAACATACAATTTCTACACACACAATCATGCACCACACCTCACGGCCTCCACCCCCACTTCCCTATTCTTCACAAATTTCACTCACTTTGCATACTACAACATGCATAATTATTCATAACATGAAAAAAAAAGGGCATAAGTTCTCACCTTGCTTCTTCTCCACTTCTTCACTTGACTACACTTCCAACTTATAAGTATTTGTATTGTTCTTGCTCCAATAAACACTCCATCTTGTTAAGCACCCCCTACTTAGTTAGAAATAATTTTTGAAGGAATTTTTGTCACTTTTTCTTGGAAATTTTTGGTATGGCCGAAATGCCCCCTTTGTTGGTCTTCTCTTCAAGCTTCTTGATCCTTCTATGTGATAAAGATGAAAATATGAGGTGTTTATCACCCTTTTATTTATTTCCACATGGTTTAATTAAAAGTAAATTTGGGCTTGGGCCATTTTTTGCTTGGCATGGCCGGTTGGGCTTCTTTTTTGCTTTAAAAATTTAAGCCCAATTATATTTTGGGCTAGTCCTTGTAATTCTTGAAAATAATTTGCCCAACTTTCAATTTTGCCCTTCGTGTTTCTCCATATTTCCATGAGTCATACCTCGGATCCCCTTTTTTGCTCTTGACCTTTCTCACTATTTTCTCTTCTAAATTTTCCATACGCAACTCATGTGCCAAACAAGATAAAATGTGGCCTTGCTTGCCGCCTTCCCGCGATTGCCTTGAATTATCCAATTTCACAAAACGCGGGATATAACATCCTCCCCCCCTTTAAAACATTCGTCCTCGAATGTTGAACTGGCCTCATTGCGTATCATATTATTTCGGGGAGGTTTCCTTTGTAGATACTTCATGTCGCTTAGCATGTCCATTTTAGAGGCTTAGGTTGCCCTCAGCGATCTTTACCGTTGTGCTCCTTCCTCCGTGGAGTCTGCTGCGTCTATCCCTTCACTATACATGTTACTGTATGTCGCCATATTAGGAATTCCTTGCCTTAGACAGTGTGGACTCAATATTGGTCCCACCCTGCGACACCTGTACTTTTCTCCTTCATTCCCAAGGCTTTCTGTTGTCATGGCTTTTCTTTTTCTGTTAGCTTCATCCGTCTCAGCCTATATGGCTCGTATGGGGTTCCTAACCACTTTCCACACCCCAACTTACTCTGGGCTGCCTAATTTTACACTCGTCTCTTGTTTCCTCATTTATGAAATTTTCAGCATATTTCCCAAGGGGTCACCCATCATGGAATTACTCCCACCTGAGCACGCTTAACCTTGGAACTTTATTGCATTCCGATATCTCGGCGTCAATATTTTTACTTCCGCTTCCCCGTACTACTTATGTCACATAATATGGAACAAGTTGAGGTCTCGGCAGTTTTCGAAACGTCCGCGTCACACGTCTTTTCCTTCATTTACGGTTCTGACCTTCGCAATTTCCCGTATTCGCCTTTTTACCTATGCGTATGACCATTTTTCGTCCAAATTCTCAGTGTGTTCAGTAATACAGAGGACAGTATAGGGAAAAATAAAATTTGAGTTAATTAACACACGTCTATCACAGAAAATACTGAAAAATACCTGTGGCCGCGTCTGCGGATGGTTCAGGGTCCTGTCGTCTTGTCAGTGCATATAGGCGGTGTGGAGGACCGGATGAACTAGGTGCTCCTCCTCTACCTCGGCCGCGGCCTGCTGGAGCCTGAGAAGTCTGTCCACGAGGGCGCACGGTCGACGTCGAACCGATCGCTGATCCGGCTGGCTGAGTTTGGCCTCCTCCATCCTTTAGCGGGCAATCACGTACAAAATGGTCAGTTCGACCACAGGCAAAACAACCACCGGTGTCTAAGTAGCACTGCCCAGAGTGTGGCTTGCCACACCGAGCACATCGTGGTGGGGGAATCCCCGTCCTGCCGGAATCAATTCTGTACTGGGAATCCGAAGCTCTGGCACCCTGACCTGATCCTGAATAAGTAGGGCGATCAAATCCCCTATCCACAAATCGAGGTGGGGCACTGGCCGCTGATTGGCCTGAATACCTGGATTGCTCTTGTGCTTGCCCCCCTCTATACTCGCTTCTAGCCCTGGAAAATCTGCCTCTTTTTCTGGAACCCCTCTCTGGATAACTCTCCTCTCTCCGTGGCTGATACTGCTCTTCCAGATTTTGGGCGTGGGCCTGGATGCGGGTAATAGTCATCCCGTCCTGGAGTGAGGCCGTTAAACACTCCTTAACCAAATGTGGCCCTAGCCCACTTACAAACCGGTGCACATGGTCTCCCCTATCAGCTATCAGGGCGGGGGCATACCTGGCTAGCGAGTTGAAACGAAGACTGTATTCTCGAACGCTCATATTTCCCTGTCTCAGGTTCAAGAACATATCGGCTCGAGCCCGTCGAACCTCTGGCGGTAGGAAATGTCGTAGGAAAGCCTCAGTGAATTCCTGCCAAACCGGAGGGGGTGCATTTGCTCCCCTCGATGATATCCAGTTACCGTACCACAAGACTGCCACATCCCGCAGCCTGTATGAAGCCAACTCTACGGACTCCGTATCTGAAGCATGTATGATCCTCAGAGTCCTCAGCATCTCGTCTATAAAACCCTGCGGGTCCTCCTCTGGCTTCGATCCATAGAACTCTGGCGGCTTCAGGGTAATAAAGTCTCGGGCCCTTGCGCTTACCGCCCTGTCTCCCGGGTCTACATCTTGCCGCTGAGCCTGCGCGGCAACTAACTGGGTCAATAACTGGATGGCCTCTGCCATCTGTTGGCCCGGAGCTGCTGGCGGTGGGACTGGAGCTGGAACTCTTTCCTGCTCTGCTGGTGCAGGGGGAGCAGGAAAAGTCTGAGGGGGAGCTCCATTGTGAGATTCTTCTTCGTCTAGCTCCCGTTCAACTCTGCGGGCCGCCACCCCCTTGGCTTTCTCGGCCATCGTAGCCTTTTTCTTCGGCGGCATTACTGAAACCATAACATCGGTTTTAGAAAAGGAGCATGGAAGCCTGGTAACATAGCTCTATCGCACGATTTCAGAATACAAAGAAGGTCACATTTCCTAAATGCCCCGTAGCCTCCTGTCTATAAGTATGGCGCGCTACACACCCATAGACAAGACTCTACTGGACACGGCTCGTAGACAAACCCTAGGACCGAACTGCTCTGATACCACTTCTGTCACGACCCGACTAGGGGCCGTGACGAGCACCCGATACCTGTACCGAGCGCCCCTTAGCTATCCTGTATAAACAGTGCCATATATATATTTTTTTAAAACATTAACGTTAGCAGTTAACTTTCTAATATCGCGCTACACCTGAACGCGAACCATTCAGAATAAAATACATTAAACTGTACATAGCTGACTGTGTATATCTGTCTACGAGCCTCTAGACATAGTACATTTATACATAGAAAGGGCCGAGTACGGTCGCGCCCGAAAATACATACACAAAATAGTACCAATGATATGAGGCTCCGGAACGACTGGAGCGCTGTACAATGCTGCAGATAGAGCCCTAGAAACCCGGTCCGTGTACCTACTGACCTGCGCGGCATGAACGCAGCATCCACAAGAAGGGACGTCAGTACGAATAATATACCGAGTATGTAAGGCATGGAAAACAGTTCAAGCAGTAACATAAAGTACGATCAATAATAATATCACAGAGTCATAGCGCGTATAACGAGGCAAGAACTTAACCTGTACATAGGGAGGCCCCTCTTTAGGCCGGCTGTCATGTAGGCTTTTCTTTTCATCTTTGAAACGTTTCTTTTCATAGGCATAGGAATCAACATTTTTATATTACTTATTCTCGTGTACAGAAAACAGTACATTTCAGTAACGGTATCTTTCATTTACATTTACAGACGCCGAATACAATCGGCTCCCCCAACCCCCTCCCCAACGATGACCCAACATATTACATCACATATGTATCACACATTATATATATATATATATATATATATATATATATATATATATATATATATATATATATATATATATATATATATATATATATATATATACAGACGCCGCGTACGGCTCATCCCATATCCCGCGCATCCCGCGTCCAGGATGGAATCCAGCTGAATCAGGTGGTGATATAACAGTGGCCCTTCCCTTTTTCCCCATATACACATACATATACATTTACTTATCTTTTACGCATATACATGTCTCATATACAATTACTTCATCGTATATATATATACACATCCATACACGTATACCCGCTTTATATACATATATCATATGGGCACACAAGAGAGCCAAGGAAACTCATGTATCCATCGGAGTGACATAAGGTCGATGATCTCCGATTACTTTACGGAATGTTAGTGATAGCTTTGTCTCACCTTGAAGGAACAAGTATTCTAAAGTGAGACTATCAACGGAGAATAGGGTTACGGTAACCAAAATTGACATCGTAGGCATTTTAGATGACAGTCATGGGTTTTGGAATCTTAGAAAATAAAGTTATAACTAGAAAATATAAATACGATTTAAAAATTAGTTTATCGCTTTCATGTTTACATAAGGTACTTGGCTTAGTCATAGGGTCGTTTTGGTCGTACTTATCATAGCTACATTCCCTTACCCGACATTGTCATTATCATTATCATCATAGGGGCACTCCCGTTGGAGTGGTCATAGCACTTATTGCTTGGTGACGGAATCGGGATCGAAGGCCCCCTTTGGATACACTTCAAGCACGTTAACCAAGACTCTAGGAAAATCCGAGAGCAACGGGCCCACCTCGGGCCGGACGAGGTAGCGTATACCATTTACCCATATTACGTGTCATAGCATTACTTGTATGAGTCTTGGGGTGATCGGGTCCCACTTAGGCAAGTTATAGGGGTCTAGAAGGTCATTTCATCATTTTGCACACTTTCTACTTCAATTCAATTGAACAAAAAGTTGAAAACTTTAAGTGCGGATTCCGGGGATTAGGGGTGTCCCCGAGGCTCGTACCCGACTTCTTTTAGTTAAGACATGCCATAGAAAGAAGGGTGAAGCCTTACATACCTCTTTTCGCGTCCTTTGCTACTCCGAATTCACGACACAATCTCGTCAAAATCTGCAAATTGGTCAAGTTTACCAAAACTTCTTATTAGAATACTTAGTGTTGAAATCCTAAGGGAGTACTTGGCTACCGAAATTTCGGCAGCACTTCCTCTGTAAATACATCATCCTCGACATTTAACTTAGTCAAATTCTCATCAAGCATAATCCGGGAATTCAAACCCGGCCAAACTACTAACATAATTCAACAACCACACTAGTAATTCACATATTCCATTCAAAGTACATTATAACGATTTCCTACTATCGTCAACACCTTCCGACTCCAACGAGCACAATAACAACTTCATAAATATATATATATATATATTCCAACAACATTATACCAATACCATTACATACTATCCATGCAAGAGCATTATTTCCAACTTACACAAACTTCCAATCACCAATACTTCACCAAACTTATTGAGTCTTTATTTGCAATATATGATCTACAACACAACAACTAAAATATTAAATTCAACTTGCCCCTTATCCCTTCACAATTCAACACATACACACGATTATACATGCCTTATACACGGCCTAACATCAAGCACACCTACACGACTTCAACCTTAGTAGAGTCATTCAACTTTCATCATCAACATGGCATTCATAACAATAATAACTAAACATTAGATAAAATGATTAACATACAATTTCTACACACACAATCATGCACCACACCTCACGGCCTCCACCCCCATTTCCCTATTCTTCACAAATTTCACTCACTTTGCATACTACAACATGCATAATTATTCATAACATGAAAAAAAAAGGGCATAAGTTCTCACCTTGCTTCTTCTCCACTTCTTCACTTGACTACACTTCCAACTTATAAGTATTTGTATTGTTCTTGCTCCAATAAACACTCCATCTTGTTAAGCACCCCCTACTTAGTTAGAAATAATTTTTGAAGGAATTTTTGTCACTTTTTCTTGGAAATTTTTGGTATGGCCGAAATGCCCCCTTTGTTGGTCTTCTCTTCAAGCTTCTTGATCCTTCTATGTGATAAAGATGAAAATATGAGGTGTTTATCACCCTTTTATTTATTTCCACATGGTTTAATTAAAAGTAAATTTGGGCTTGGGCCATTTTTTGCTTGGCATGGCCGGTTGGGCTTCTTTTTTGCTTTAAAAATTTAAGCCCAATTATATTTTGGGCTAGTCCTTGTAATTCTTGAAAATAATTTGCCCAACTTTCAATTTTGCCCTTCGTGTTTCTCCATATTTCCATGAGTCATACCTCGGATCCCCTTTTTTGCTCTTGACCTTTCTCACTATTTTCTCTTCTAAATTTTCCATACGCAACTCATGTGCCAAACAAGATAAAATGTGGCCTTGCTTGCCGCCTTCCCGCGATTGCCTTGAATTATCCAATTTCACAAAACGCGGGATATAACATTTACATATCCCTTTAGTAATTCTTTGTCGAGCCAAAATAGGCTATACGTTAACGTCTTCGTCCGAAAACTCTTTCATCATCTCCGGTCGAAGACGGACAAGCTGTTGACACCTAATTTTGGCTCGACGTGCTTAAAATTAACGTTTCGGGTGGTCCTGATTCGTTAAAGAGCACAAAATAGCTTTTTACACATTTTTACATTTTTTGAAAATTTATTGATGATTATCCTTATTTTAGGAATTTTATCAATTTATTGTCATTTTTAAGAATCATTATTTTTTCACATGTACAGTGTAATACTACCATTTTGTGCAATTAATAATTGTCTATTTATTTTATAGCAGTATATATTTTTATATCTTATACATTAATATTTATATTTTATACTTACATTATTTTTCATACATGTACTAGTTAACTATATTTTATAGTCTGTCAGTGTAGAGAAAAGAGGAGCAATTAATTTAAACGTGGAGAAATAATTCGATCAAGTCAAGATTATGTCACCTTAAAAGGTGACATTTGAAGTGATAGGTTGGGTTCTTCATCTAGTGATTAATAAATTTTTATACGTTGGTTAAAAGGGTGAAATTTCCATTGGACAATAACCCAAAGATTAAAATGAGCATTGAGGGGATAAGGGGATATGACTTTATATTTTTTGGACAATAGAAGGGGTTAGTTTGTATTATAAAGGAATAGAAGGGGTTATTTTTTCATGAACTAATTTTTTACACAACACTGGCACATTTCAGATTTTTTTCTTTAAACCTAAAACATTTTCTCTTCCCTTCATCCTCTCCCCACAAAACCGTTGCCTCCACGCCGGAGCTCGGAGCTCCGGTGACGCTCAAAACCACAACCACAACCACACCACCACGCCATCCTTCCCCCATTTTTCCCTTTCCTTCTCCTCCCATCGCCACCCCTACTCCAACTAGGCCACGCCAGAGCACCAACAAACAGACCCCCAAACACCACCACACCACTGCCCTTTGCTCTTCCCCGTCACTGACCAGCGCCACCACCGGCGAACCACAGTCACGCCACTTTGCTCCCCAATTTCGTCTCCCTCTCTCTTCTAACAAAACCCCAAACACTTCTCCTCCTCCCCTTCCCTTCTTTTTCTTCACAAAAACTGCCGCCGCCTTTCCACGCCGGAGCTCTGAGCTCCGGTGAACTCCGACACTAGCCAAACACCTAAAAACTCTTCTCCCTTTTCTCATTTTTTCTCCCAGAATTTGAATCTCTTCTTCTCTTCAAATAAATACACATCTTTATATTTACACACACATTATCTATCTATCTATCTATATATATATATATATATATATATATATATATATATATATATTACATTACATATACATGGATTTTTCATAATCTTATTCTTTGTTTTTCCGCTATCTCCGCTCGTCCTCCTCCGGTAAACTCCATAGAAACTGGCGATTGTGCTTTGCTCTGTTTTCTTTACCAACAATTTTTTTTCTTATTTTTTTAGGTCCTGTTGTTGTTGTACACTGCTGCTGCTTTGATTTTCTTTTCCCGTTTGATTTATTTATTTATTTTTCTTTCTTTGGTTGTGCGGATTTATTGTGGGTCTGTTGGTAAAAAAGTTTGGACTGTGTTCCTTATGAGTTTTAATCATATTTTGACACTATTTTATCCTTCTTTTTTTTTCTTACTCTCGAAATAACTGATATTTAATAAATATTACCTTTATGACCGATGAAGAAATTTCCGTCGATTTCCAAGGTCTCCCCTGTACAAAAGGCTGGTTTTTATTTTTAGTTTATTAATTATTTCTTTAATTCATTCGATAGTTATTTATTTTCTTACTAATACTTTTACTAAGTGTTTATACCTGTACCCGGAGACACATCCCGAAGACGACACTGGGAAGAAACCCAAAGACTTCATCGAATCCTTGTTTGTATTTACTTTCGCGCATTATTTAAATTTGTACAAAACATAAACTCGGAGTAGTGAAAACTTCACTTTAATGTTGGGCGGGGATATTTAATTACTTTTCGCTTATATGTTTAATTTAAAGTTCGTTATTCGCTTTAGGCAAGACTTAGACCGTCTACACTTTCATAAATTGATTAGATTGACTCGATATAAATTCTTTGTTAATTAATTCACACTTTTGACGTTTAGGCAAAAATACTAGTCCTTCCTTTATTTGATATTCTTTATACACTTTTAATACAACACACATTTTATATTGTTTCATATACACTAATACATAATTTACTTAAGTTAAATCCACATTTTTGACTCTAGGTAAATACTAGGCCGTCCATTTACAAATCTTTCATTCTTTAAAGGCATTGTATTTCACTCATTTTTTTTATACATAATTCCTTATACTTATTTTTTACCAAAATATTTTACTATCCTTTTGTTCCTTATTCTTTTGATAGGATATTCATTAAACAAGCACTTTTTTTTTACGAAATGGTAGAAACAAGTCAAATCGACTTCACTTTTTTCTGAATTCTTTTGTTATATAAGATTTCTACACTAAGAAATATTCTTAAAGTGTCCTTACATTCTTTATGAATTGATATATCTAGTTATACAAGTTTTCTACATTATTTTTTTATTGATATACACTCTTTTATATTTTAAATACATTCTTTATATGTTCCACATACCTACATTCCTTTATATGCATAGACACACATTCTTTATATCCTTGATATATTTATTTTATATACTCTTACATTTTTTTTTTTATACATTCTTTATATAACTGTATACATTCTTTACACTAACGGATATACATTCTTTATACCAACAGATACACTTTTATACTTATGAGGTACATTCTCTTTATACTCTTATATATATATATATATATATATATATATATATATATTGTTTTAATATACATTCTTTATAAATACTTGATACTTGGTATAAATACATTTTTATACACTATATATACTTAGAATTTCATCATCTGATGTAGCTTTTCATGAAATCATAACATTTTGAAACATGTAATAATAATTATAAACAGATAGATAATCTCCCTCTCGTGTTTAATTAAACTAAGTTTAAGGACTGTCTTCGTGCAGGCTCTGAGGGATGCTTAATACCTTTCCCTCGGGGTAAATAAAACTTTTATCTAGAATCTCATAGGTTTCGTGGACTAAAATGGAGTAGACACACAAAGACACATAGGTTTCCTCATTTTCCTAAAAAATAAGATGACGACTCTAACTCTTTCATATCTATTAGAACAACCGGGAAGTTGCAAACTATCTTGGACCCGTTCAAAATAGGGCGTAACAGGCAATAGACTGGATGTTGGTAGCGGAGGCCAAGCTTGCCAGAGTTGAAGAGCTGGAAACCAAATTCGGGCAGTCGGAGTTTGATAAAAAGGCCTTTAGCCAGCAAGCCACCATCTTTCAGAACCGTGTCGAGGATTGGAAGAAAAAAAAGAGCCAAATCAATGATACCGTGGCTGACTTGACGGTGCGTATCTTCGGTCTGGAGGCGGATGAGCAGTCTTCAGAGGAACTCCTTCTTCCCAAGAATAACGAAGTTGCTGCCATCCAGAAGGAAAATGAATCCCTGAAGATAAGAATAGTCGTAGTTGCGGTTCAGAACCAACAACACCGGGATGCCAACTTAGAACTGGCAGGAACCATTGCAGCTCTCTGTAGTGCTAATGTAGACTTTTCTCACGCTGTTGAGCTAGCTGAGGCTAAGCTCCTATCTGCCATCGACAATCATAATTTAGATTTGATCCTAAGCGACTATAGTATGAAGTGGAGAACTCTTGAAGCAGTCAGAGCCGATAATATTACTGACATTGATGATGAAATTGAGAAAGACCTTCGCCTTGAGCAGAGGTCGGTGGTGTAATACTTGCCTTAGGTAAATCCCACATTGGTTCAAGCAAATCCCACATCGGTTGGGGAGGAGAACAAAGAGTGCTTTATAAGTGTTTGGATACCTCTCCCTTGTAGACGCGTGTTTACACTTGCCATAGGCAAATGCCACATTGGTTCAGGCGAATCCCACATCGGTTGGGAGGAGATCGAAGAGTGATTTATAAGTGCTTGGATACCTCTCCCTTGTAGACGCGTTTTAAAACCGTGAGGGGCTGAGGCTCCAAAGCGGACAATTTCTACAAGCGGTGGCCTAGGCTGTTACAGTTGGTATCAGAGCCGGTGCCGGGCCGGTGGTGGGGCAAACCTCAGCGAGAATGCTGAGTCCCAAAGGGAGGTGAGTGTAATATTTGCCTTAGGAAAATCCCACATTGGTTCAGGCGAATCCCACATCGGTTGGGGAGGAGAATGAAGAGTGCTTTATAAGTGCTTGGATATCTCTCCCTTGTAGACGCGTTTTAAAACCGTGAGGGGCTGAGGCTCCAAAGCGGATAATATCTACAAGCGGTGGCCTGGGCTGTTACAATTGCCTTAGGCAAATCCCACATTGGTTCAGGCGAATCCCACATCGATTGGGGAGGAGAACGAAGAGTGCTTTATAAGTTCTTGGATACCTCTCCCTTGTAGACGAGTTTTAAAACCGTGAGGGGCTGAGGCTCCAAAGCGGACAATTTCTACAAGCGGTGGCCTGAGCTGTTACAGTTGGTATCAGAGCCAGTGCCGGGCCGGTGGTGGGGCAAACCCATTGGTGGGGCAAACCTCAGCGAGGACGCTGAGTCCCAAGGGGGGGGGGTGAGTGTAATACTTGCCTTAGGCAAATCTCACATTGGTCCAGGCGAATCCCACATCGATTAGAGTGCTTTATAAGTGCTTGGATACCTCTCCCTTGTAGACGCGTTTTAAAACCGTGAGGGGTTGAGGCTCCAAAGCAGACAATTTCTACAAGCGATGGCCTGGGCTGTTACAGGTGGAGGTCCCAAAAGAGAAACCTCAGCCCAAAGATGATGGGGATGAATCCTCCAGTGAAGTGAAAAACGATAATGAAGAAGAGGTTTCAGCTGAAGGCCAAATCCATCAACCGGCTGTGCATCCCGACCATCCTGCTGGCAATGCTTCAGAAGCCCTAACATCTCCTCAGCTTCCAACTTCAAGCCCCTCTCCATATAAAACTTGTTTCGCTATGTTCCATCTTGTAAAAGCCTTGGCGGACCATAGAACCGAATGTGTCGGTTCTTTTCGCGGGTTAGTAACCTTTTGCCTTCGGGCTTTTACTTGTTTCAGAGAATCTGTAATATGAATCATTTCAATATTCTTATTGCCTTGTTTTATGTTTTTGCATTGAACTGTCTTTCCATACTTTGCTTTTATGAAATATATACATCGCATCCTTCCGAAGAGGGAGGACAAAAAATGACTAATAGCTTAAGGCTTTATAACCTCGAACCCCATAACGTTACCTTACAGATTTTTATAACTTACAATGATCGACTTATTTGAGTCAAACAACAAATTTCATAACTTTAATGGGTTTCCCATAACTCTTATGGGTTATGACCAACATAAGAAACAAGAGTTGTTCAGTTACGTTTTCGTATTTGAAATCTTTTAACGGTACCTTTATGTTTTTCGTTTTTAAGCCTTTCTTGTAGCAGTTTACTTTTGTCCTAACGCTGAAGCAATAGAACTCAACCTTTCCTTAATAAGATTCTTTTTATTTTATTTGGATAAGAGAGGACCCTTATTTTTATGGTGCTTTAGAAGAGTACGTCTCCTGTTCATTATGGCACAAGTTTTTGGTATGTTGTAAATAACATGCGTTTGATTTTCTTTGCTTTCAATTATCATGAAAAGGAAAATTTTATTGATCCCTTTAACTTACAAGTGTAACGCATATGTAATCATAATCCGGCTGCCTTCTAGTGTGGTTAATCCTGTTGCATGTGTTAAATATTTCACCAACTGGAAAGTCCTCGGTGTTAATGTGATTTTGCCTTGAAGCTCCTACTGATACTAGTTGCCATGACACCGAAATTCCAAAATAACTCAAGTTCCTTTATAAAAGGATGAACACTAAGCATTCACATGTCAATGGGGATATATAGCCCCCAGTGTCTAGCTGTAAAGAATGAAATCCAAGCACTTGGATAAATGTACCGGAGCGAGGCATCGAATATGCAACACGATGCTACCTTATTAAAAACCTAGCTGGAAAAATCCAATTGGGACAAAAACCGGACGAAGGAAAAAAGAGTGCAACCCATATTGCGTTGACAACCCGCTGCATTTTTTCTAGTTACGCATAGTACCTTCTCAAATGACTAACTTTCCAGTTGCTCTGAAGCTGGTTTCCATTTATATACTCCAACTGATATGATCCTTAACCGGCGATCCCTGTAACTTTATATAGTCCTACCAAATTTGAGCCTAGCTTGCCTGCATTCATATTCATGGTGTTGTGGGTTACCTTCCGAAGTATCAAGTTCCCAACTTTAAAATGCCGAAGATTGGTTCGGCGGTTATAGCATCGTTCCATTCGCTGATTTTGCACCACCATTCGGACGTATGCAAGATCTTGGTGTTCTTCCAGCAAGTCCAGCCGAACCAACATTGTGTCTGAATTGCCCTGTTCATCTGCCTGTAGATATCACAGGCTCGGAGTCCCTACTTCGATCAGAATTATCGCCTCTGCCCCCATATACGAAGGGAAAGGGTGTTTCTCCGGTGCTTGATTTAATCGTGGTTTTGTTTTTCCAAAAGACCTCAGGTAGCTTAGCGGGCCATGGCCTTTTAGCATCCTCAAGTTTGCTCTTCAGGTTCTGGATTATAGTCTTGTTTGTTGACTCCTCCTTACCATTTTCACTGGGGTGATAGGGAGAGGAGTTGATACATTTAATATTCAAATCCTCGAGAAACTTGGTGACCCTAGACCGGATGAATTGAGGGCCATTATCGCAAGCTATTTCTATCAGATACAAAAAGGGCAGATGACATGTTTCCAAGTGAAGTATATCACCTCCTTAACACGGATCTTCTTGTAGGCTCCTGCTTCAACCATTTAGAAAAATCATCAGTCACAACTAATACAAATCTTACCTTATCCCGGTCTAGAAGGAAGAGGTCCGACTATGTCCATCCCCACTTCATAAATGGTCATAGAGACACAATCGAATGTAACTTTTCTTCCAGCTGGTGCAACATTTGTGCATGGCGATGGCATTTGTCCCATCTGCGGACGAATTCCTTCGTATCTTCTTCCATTCAGGCCCAACAGTATCCAGCCCTTATAAGTTTTTTCATCAACTAATCTACACTTGAGTGATTACCGTATATTCCCTTGCGGACTTCTCTCATTACATAATCAATATCTTCGGGACCCATGCAGTGAGCTAGCAGACTGTTGAAGCACCTCCGATATAATATGCCATATGTGAAGCAATATCGAGCAACCTTCATAGGGCTCTGGACACTTTCAGATCCTCCAACAATTTTTTGTGTTTTAGCTAATCAATGAACTCATTCCTTCAATCCCAGATCAAGCTCGTTGAATTCGCCTCATCGTAGCCTACAGGATCCAATGCTAAATAGAGTAGTCGACCTATTGACTCAGTATCCGAGCCTTCTGATTTTGTGGCCGAACCTCGGTTGGCAAAAGCATCCGTGCGCCTCTATGTTTTCTTCCATTGGTACGTGCACCACCGTCCAATCCTGAAACCTTGAGAGCAGTTTTAACACCTTTTTAATGTACCGTAACATGCGTTCCTCCATTACTTCGAATACTCTGTGGATTTGATTTACCACCAGTAAGGAATCATACTTCACCTCGATTATCTCTGAGCCTAGTCCCGCGGCTAATTCGAGACCTGCAATCAAAGCCTCACCCTCAGCCTCATTGTTAATTAAGGGCACATTGTGTATTTCTTATCTCAAATTTCTCCGGTCGGAGTATGTAAAACTATTCCCAAACCAGTTCGCTTAACGTTCGAGGCTCCATTAGTATGAGGAAGACAAACGCCGGGTGTAGTCCCCGAGTCTAAGGCGTCCTCCTTTTCCGCATGAGGAGCCACGCCCAGACTGCAATCAGCAGCAAAGTCCGCAGGACCCAAGACTTGATCGCAGTCTAGGGTTTATATTCTATATCAAATTCATTTAGCTCCACCGTCCATTTAGCCAGTCGTCCCAAAAGTTCGGGTTTGTGAAGTACGTTCCGTAAGGAGAACCGTTTGGTGAGTCCGGAACCAAAATACCCTAAAAAAAATTTTGAACCAAAATACCCCCAACAAAAAAAAAGTTACCAAAGTACCTTTAGCGCAGTATTTTACTGCGCTATAGCACTTGATGGAGACAGAGCCGTTAAGTGCTATAACGCAGTAAAATACTGCGCTAAAGGAAACTTTCTCTCACCTATAGCGCAGTATTTTACTGCTTTATAGAAGCGTGTTATAGGAGCTTGTCTCTCTCCTATAGCGCAGTAAAATACTGCGCTATATTACTTCACTATAACCCGATCGGGTTCCACCACTGGTCCCCTCCAGTGGAAAAAAAAATCAAAACGCCATTGGAGGCTAGCCAAGGTGGTCTCCACGTCTTAAAAACGTCGTTTTCTATTAAATTTCATCCGGAAAGTGTAGATTCTCGGTATATTCAAGTCAAGGAGCAAGATTCTAAG
Organism: Lycium barbarum; assembly: GCF_019175385.1. Classification (NCBI taxonomy): domain Eukaryota; kingdom Viridiplantae; phylum Streptophyta; class Magnoliopsida; order Solanales; family Solanaceae; genus Lycium; species Lycium barbarum. Next base: position 106,218,177 of record NC_083347.1, on the reverse strand, counting down.
TTCGAATTTTGAGAAAAAGCGGCGTACAACTCGATTAAAATAACTCTACAAAAAATCTTCGATTAAGGTTTTCTACTATGAACCTTTGTTATTATTTTGTTATATATATTATATTGCATGCATGTTTAACATTTAATCGTCGTTAATTTCCAAAAAAAAAATGCATATTTTATTTTATTTTTTTTGGGTTGATCGGGCTGGGCAATGGCCTCAGCCACTGTTCCATTTTTTTTAATTCATTATTTGTTAAATGTTTATGAATTGTTAATTTGTTTAATGTTTATGAATTGTTAATTTGTTTAATGTTTATGAATTGTTAATTTGTTATATTTTTATGAGTTGTTAATTTGGTTAATTATTTATGAATTGTTAACTTGTTATATGTTTATGAGTTGTTAATTTGGTTAATTATTTATGAATTGTTAATGAATTATTATTTTGTTAATTGAGTATTTGTTAAACATTCTTTATGAATTGAAAGAAGTTGATTGGTAATGAATTATTATGTTGTTAACACTTTGTTTGGATGATTATTATGTATTGTTTTGACATTTATCGTATTGTGTTGTATTGTATAGGACCAAATCAGTGGTTACATAAAATAGAACCTTTCGTCATTACATAACAATAAAATTAAAGTAGAAATCAAAGCAAACATTTTATTTATTTTAACAACATAATATAATACAATAGGTAACAACCATCCAAACAAGTTGTAAACGATTATGAAATGTTAATCTATATAATTTTAAAAGCGTAAATATATATGTTAAATAAAAAAAGATTATCTTAAAAAGAATAGTTAAAGTTCTTCTTTTCATAAATATATAAGCTAACGAAAAAAATGTAAAGTTTATAGGAAAATATGTGGTCGACGAATATACTCTTTTAGTTTAATTTTATCGTAGTTGTGTTGGCTATTTGGTCAACTAAAAATATATCACATATTCAAAATAGAGTTCCAAAATTGGCTATTTCAAGAATAATGACTAATTTAGTTTGTACAGACCGGACTCTTTCATGGATCCGAATGTTCCCCCTGGGCCCGATGTTCCCCCGGCGCCCGATGCCCACCCGGGGCCCGCTGTTCACCCGGGGCCTACTGATAGATCAGTATTGTCTTTGCAAGACAATCATAGGTCAGAGTTATTATGGGCCGGTACTATAGGGATATCTACTAGGCTCCGTCCCCGTAGGCTGTAGAGAGCGTGGGCTCTTTTACGCGAGCACCCCCCACAACCTCGCGTGTTGGAGATATTGTTTCGGGGTGGCATCTACCGTTGCGTGTCCGTTGGTCGGGTACAGCATGATTGGGCGCTCATCACGGCCATGATTGAGCGGTGGAGGCGAGAGACACATACTTTCCATATTCGCACTGGTGAGGCCACGATTACGCTTCAGGATATGGAGGTCCTCTTTGGATTGCAGGTAGATGGAGAGCCACTGTACACTCGGTACGAGCCTCCTCCTGGTAGGACATAGGTGACGGAGTTGACTAGGCTCACCCACTTCGTGCTTGATGCCGCGGCCCAGATCTCGGGACAGAGTCGGGTTCAGCTTAGTGCACTCTGCACTTATTTGGAGGGTCTGGATCCGGTTGACGACGGCACCCCGCAAGACGATGTTGATCGTCATGCCCGTTTGTACCTGCTTATTATATTCGGGGGCATCTTGTTCCCGAATTCATCGGGTGCCTTTGTCAGTTTACGTTACTTGGTTTTCTTGGAGCATCTGGACCGCTTGGGAGACTACAGCTTGAGCGGTGCTGTTTTGGCATATCTTTACAGATGCCTGTGCCGAGCGTCTATTGGTGCTGTCAGAGATGTGTGTGGATTTTTTTCTCTTCTCCAGGTAATATTTTAAGTGTGCGTTCCTTTAATGTCAACAAACCTCTTGAAAGGACGACTAAAAAAATCGTATTTTCTAATATCGCTTACAGTTATGGGCGTGGGACAGGATGCTGCCGTTTCAGCCCGTACCTAGGCATCACCTCGAAATTGACATGCCTTATGCGAGGAGGTGGACAGCGGGTTTTGATCGGGATGTCGATACGCACCACAGTATTCTTCCATTCCGGGACCAGCTTGATCACATGACGAACGATGCGGTAAAACTATTTAAATTTACATTAATAATTTAATTAAACGTATTTTCTACTTGGTGATCATTGATTTGTATTTATATGTTATGCAGCTATTTCTATGGACGTCGTACGCTACTATATTAGATGGTTTGCCCCCCTTCTGTAGGGCAGGTCAGGGGGTTTGGAGGTCGCGGTGTCCATTGATACACATGGACATCGTAGAGGATCACATGCCCGAGCGTGTCTTACGAAAGTTTGGGCATACACAGAGTATAACCCCCTGATGTCCGTCATGAGCTCCGACACTACCAGCGGAACGATCGGGCTGCCGTTGATGACGATTTTTTGGCTTTCATGGATGTCCAGCTCCACCGTTGGGAGAACAGGTTGGGCACTTTTGTTACACCTTGGAAGATTCCCCGTACCTGTACTGTGAATAGGACAACGAAGGTCATAGCGTATACGACATTCGATGAGTTAGGAATAGCGTTTGATAACCCCAAACGAGATTTCAAAACCATTCGAGATAAGGAAAGGAAGTTGTTAAGTAAAGAGCGTCGTAAGTCGTATATCGAGTAAGAATAACGAGCAACGAGTTGGAGAGGGCATAATGGTGTCTTAGAGACATGCAATGACGTCCCTTAGATTGGTATTGAAGTGTTAATCAAGTGTTAAGAAGGTTCCATAAGGATCGGAGATCGAACGAGACAACGAAAACGAAAACGGAACCACTGGGCATTATACGGTCCAACCTACGGACCGTATAATTTATACCAGCCGTATAATTGGCCGTATAATTAGCCAAGAAGGCCACCAGCTACTGGACCAAATGTACACCAGTACATACGGTCCGTATAAATAGTACGGACCGTATGTTGGTCTGTATAATGGGTCTCGGCCAGCTTATAAGTTAAGTGTAAGGGGTCATTTTTCATTTCACCCATTTCATTTCCCACCTCTTCCAACTCAAGAAACCTCTAGAACTTTCCCTACTCTTCAACCACAAGAGAAATCTAAGGGAAACTAAGATCAACAACACATAATCCATGAAATAAAGTGTATGAAAACTAAGTAGGATTCATCTTCCTCAAAGAAAATCAAAGGAGGTGAAGAAGGGTTTTGATGCTAAGGTAGAAACTCAACTCAAGGCTTGTTCAACCAACATCCAAGGTAATTTTTATGATCATTTCATTTTTTTTAAGGTATTGGAAGGCTTAGATACTTGAAATGTAGAAGAACATAGAAAGTGTGTCATTATTGAGTGAATAGTGACATAATTGAATGATAGTGGAATTGAATCATGAAAAGTTGAAGAGTTGTGATTATGAATACGTTATATTGATGTGTGTATCATGAAACAAGCATTAAATGCATGAAAACACAAAGACGAGCTATAAGTAGAAATATAGGGAAAATTGGAGGAAAATGGTGGATTTTGCTAAATATGCATAAATGATGATTATTGATTGTGATATGGTGAGTAGTATTGTGAATATTGGGAGTTGGTATAGAACATGGGAAAAGTAGTATAAACAAATGACGTGCTGCCCAATTTTTCCTAGAATTAACGATGCGTTCTTGTAGTCAATTAACTAATGTTAATTCGAATTCTCTCATGAAGGTAACAACGTGATATCGAAGGAGAACAAGTGAGCGATATCTTAGTTAAACGACCAAGGTATGTGAGGCTAGTCCTTTCCTTCTAATGGCATGAATCCTATAGCGTAAACTCTTTATCCTCTTCATGAGTTTCCATTTTCCGGAAAGTTAAGAGCCTACATTCATAAATGTCTATATAAGATAAGAGATACGATATGATGATGCTATATTGATAATGAGGTTATTTGTTGCCTATACTCACCTTATGTACTAGTTCCTTCAAGGTAAGGCAGAATGTCAATAATCTCTCCATAATGATATCGGAGGATCACGACCTTACGTCACCCCGATAGAGTAGAAATGATCTTGAGCTTTATGCATGTACTATGATAAGATAAGCATGTTTTGATAAGTATATGATAGTAAGTATTTTATGATGAGCATGACATGATTGCATCATACCGGGCCTAGTTTTCCGGGCAGTCTCCGCCAAGGCGGGCAGCTATACGGATACACCATGACCTTTTGGCATGGGCAGACACCACTAGTGGGCGGCATGAGATGGTACCCCGGACGCGGGCTAATGTTATTGATTATCACACCCTTCCGACATGGACGGGCAGCTTGCATATTATGCATATATGACATGATGATGAGTATGAGTAAGACAGCATGCATTACTTTCCATATGATTGCTATTCAGATCCAGATGTTTCATATTGATGTTCTCATTATATTATTGATGTCTTTCTTCATTGTTTATGCCTCTCATACTTAGTACAATATTCTTACTGACGTCCGTTTTCTTTGGACGCTGTGTTCATGCCCACAGGTAGGCAGGGAGGTGAGCTTGGCCCAGATCCTCAGTAGCTGTCAGCTGATAGAGAGCACTCCATTGTTCGGAGGTGCTTATGGTTATTCTTTTGGTACATATGTGTATTTTTAGGCATGACGGAGTCTTGTTCCGTCTATGTATATAGTATGTCAGTAGAGGCTCGTAGATACGTAGTGTGGGTTAGATGGTCTCACATGATGTTATTATGTATATATATTATTTTGATAGCCGAAAGGCAAATAAGTATAAAGTATTTATGTTTCTATAAAATATATGATTTCTTACACTTCCATGAATAAAATTTGCAAAAGAGCATTAAATGAGTAAGATGAGTAGTAGAGCGAGCGGTGCTCGGTAGCTAGCTCCGGGTACCCGTCGCGGCCCCTAGTTGGGTCATGACAACTTTAGCGGTGGTCGGCCATTTGACTCCCATTGAGCAGTACATGCGCTGGTATCGTCATATCACACGCCGATTGATCGGCAACCCAGCTCTGCGTCCCCCTAGGGATGTAGGATACTCAGCACTCGCGGGGCAGTACGAGGCATTGGTAAGTTTATCGTATTTAGATTTATCTAATTTCATTAATTGTTACGTTTTAAAAATAAACTTTTTTTGTTTCTGTTAAACACAAATGCAGCATGTGGTCGTACAGCGTTTACGCATCATGGGGTTAGAGCATATGCCTTACCCTGGGCTTGCGGGGCTTGCCGCGGAGATGGTTAGGATTTCTGAGGATGGTATCCGGCAGGCAGGCGAGATTAGGCGCATGGCGGAGCCTGTTCCGGAGGCTGAGTATCAGGCAGCACCGGGTGCTCCCAGAGGAGAAGGCCGTGTGGCAGAGGACGCCGGACGCGTAGATGACGCAGTGCTGCTGCTAGAGGACCTGGTGGTGGAGGACACCATCTGGTAGATGAGGCAGATGAGGCCGATCCCATTCCAGAGGGTGTTCACGGTCTAGTCCATCCGCAGCCCTTCCAGGCTGGTGGCAGCCCACCTACGTTTACGTCGACGCTCTTACTTGCTGATATACCCGGGTCTTCATCACAGCCGAGCCAGGATGCGTACATGGAGGAGCGTGATAACGTTGATTGGGCGGCGTTACGCGTTTCATTAACTAATGAGCGGCCTGTGAGGAATTTAGTGGGAGCCCGAATTCTTGACTTCGATGAGTTTTTGATCCCGGTTAGTATTTAAACTACTTATTTGTTCATTTAAATTATTTATTTTAAATATATATATGTTACTCATCATTTAGTACTATTTTATATTTTAGAATTCGGTGCCAGCGGGTCCACCAGAGCCACCCACTCAGGCATTTTCTCATGGGCCTGCCGAGCCAGCGATGTCTTCCCATGTGACTGTCGAGCCACATGTAAGCTTTTAATTAAAATTAGTTTTATTCAATATAAGGTCAATATTTAATAAACATATTTGATCATTTAAAGTACTTACTATTTCATTTTTTTTCTTCATATTTTAGGATTAGGCGCCAGTGGGTCCACAGGAGCTGCCCATTCCGGAGCATTCTCATCAGCCTACCGAGGCAGAAGTGTCTTCTCATAAGACTACCGAGGCGCATGTAAGTTTTTTACTTAAAACTAATTTTATTCAATATAAGGTAAATATTTATTTAATTTTTATAACCTTTACTTGGACTTCGAACAGCATGTCGTCCAGGAGACTACCTCATATTCACCACCAGACCCATCTCAGGAGCCTACTCTGGTGCCCGTTGACACACAGGTTTGATTAAATAAATAACGTTAAAGTATTCAATATAAATAAGAAATGGTACTAATATTTATATACTTTTCAGGTTCATCCTTCGGTGCCTGCGGTGGCGACTCCCGACGAGGAAGAGGTCGAGTTTCCAGACCCAGCTCAGCCTGAGGTTCTGAGCGTGCCAGCGGGAACAAATCCCAAGAAGAAGCACGTTCTAGTTAAAGGCGCAAGGGCTAGGGGAAAAGGAGAAGATCATGGCTTGGAGCGCCCGGTTATTAAGAGGAAAAAGGGCGATGGAGATGATGGCGAGGGCGGTGGGGATGATATGAGCCTTAGGCCTAGGGATAGTCTCCGGCATACTACATGTGGGACCCATCCTCGATAGTGTATATACATTAGTGTTGTACAATTTATCGTAAATATTATCTATTTTTTTCATATTTATAAATATTATCTTAGTCTTTATTATTGTTTATAGTTTCACATCCTAAATTGATAATAAAAAAAACGTGACACATTCGAAATAAAGTTAAGCATTAATTTAAAACTAAGACGAAACCCAAAAAGATAAATAACTTAAAGCTAATGACTGCAAGTCTTCAAACAAAAAAGGACTTCGAGCACTTTTCAACCACTAAAATGACAATCCAAAGTATTGCGTATTCTTGATGTGTTGAGCCTATTTTATTAATTGTACAAATATAACTAGAGTTCTATATAAAATATTGAAGTTCCGGAATCTCAAAGCATGATTAATATACCGCTAAAATACGTAAAAAAGATAAACTACATAAAGAGGAGAGAAAATGTGATGTTCTTGAAAATGGCGGACTCCTATAACGCAGTAAAATACTGCGCTATAGGTGAGAGAAAGTTTGCTTTAGCGCAGTATTTTACTGCGTTATAGCACTTAACGGCTCCGTCTCCATCAAGTGCTATAGCGCAGTAAAATACTACGCTAAAGGTACTTTGGTATCTTTTTTTTTTGTTGTTGGGGTATTTTGGTTCAAAATGTTTTTTTAGGGTATTTTGGTTCCGAACCCCCGTTCGGTTGTTATAGCATTCTTGACCCTTTTATCCCTGTTGATCCTTCCCCGAGCCTTATGAGTATGATTTGGAACTGCGGGGATGAGTGGTGCGGTTCCCGAGATGATCGGGCGAAGTTTGTGGTGACTTGTGCGAATTAGAGCTTTAAAGCGAAAAATGTTTGACCAACATTTGACTTTTGAGTAAACGAACCTTTTTCGGAAATTCGTCGATTCCGAGAGGTTCGGATGGTTAATTGTGACTTTTTAGGATCTTCGGTTTGGTTCCCAAGGCACTTGGGAGCGTGTTGGGCTATTGGTTAGAAAGTTAATCTTTGGCCATTGGGTGTTGACTCGGTCAAATAGACATCCGTTGGGAATTCTGAGACCACAAGTGAGTTCGTAGCGTGTTTTTATGTGCGAATACATGTTTGGTTTGTACCTGTGAGGTCTCAGCTGATTGTCAGATTTCGGGGTTGGATTTGTGAAAAACTAGGATTTTTCTGGTTCTGGTGTCCGTTGTAGCGGTACCAGACTCGCCATAGCGGAACCGCTCCCGCTATAGCGGTTAATTGATGTTTGGTTGTGGGCCTTGGGGCGCTACCGCAGATGGAAATCCACTGTAGCGGTTTCATTTCAACGAACTGGGTCTCGGTAGCGCGAGCCCACTGTAGTGGACTTGTGACTCCTGCAGTGGTATTACGGGATTCCAAAATCATTAAAGGTTAGGATAAAACCCTTAAGCCCCTATCATTTAATTCATCACTTTCTAAGCATATTTGGCGCAAATTGAGGAGCTCTTGGATGATTCTTCATGGTGGTAAGTTTCCTAACCTAGTATTCATTGATTTAATCTTCCTAAGTTTGAATCCATGCTAGAAATCCATTAGAATCAAAGAGGGAAAATGGGTTTTGATGATAACTTCTTGAAATGAGTTCTAACCTTTCTAAATGGAAATCGTTGATGGGGGTTGAAGATTTGATGATTTCATAGCTAATAGGCTTGAATCTTCCATTTATGTTGATTAATTTGAAGATTGAAAATTAGGGTCCATACCTAATTTGGGGGATTTCACTTGAATCTCGAAATTAGCCTATTCTTGATTTATTTTAGCAATTGTTTAGTAGGATTGAACTTCTTGAACATAGAATTGCATATCCTAGAACATGGAATTGCATATTTCACTTTTGAAATGATAGTTTTACCCTTGTGGGCCGTTTCCCCCATTCTTCATAGCTGGATTTGACCAAACAATAAGTATAGCAATATGGATATTGTTCTTTATGATTTCTAATAGAGAATTCGATCATGATTAGGTTTTGAGTATTTAGAGGTGCAACGAAAGTGCCAGGCAAAGATTTGATTGTTTGTGGCTCTTTGGCTTCTAGGTAGGTTACAGTTTACCTTATGGTTAGACTTCAGTTAGCGAGGAATATGTAGAGTTAGCGATTGTTGGAGAAAGCATGTTACGCCTTCGGGTATGAAGTTGGGATGGATTACTTAGGTTGGTATTGTTGTTTGATTGTGGCTTGTTGCCTTGTTATGATCTATTGGCTTGTTGCCCCGTTTGTGATACTAGACTTCATATTGATAAATCCTCGTGATACGTCTCCATGTGTGGCATCATTGATATTGATAGATTCTTGTGATAGGTGTCCATGTTTGGCACGATTTAGCATTGATAAACTCTTGTTGGCATTGATATCATGCATGCATTCATGCTTATATATTGGGATAGGGTTGAGCGCCACAACACATATATTGGATTGGGTTGTACGTTCCGCAACATATTGTAATGGTTCGCATTTTCGCGGGCGGGGTTAGCGGTCGGAAAAGCTACTTCGAAATCGTTGGTGCTCTTTCGGACTTGTTTGAAAAAAGAGTCGCCACCTAATTTTTAGGAAATTAGGAAAACCAGTTTTGAAGGGTTTATTCGAACGCCGTGAAAAACAAACCTTCATAATCTAGAGTTCTAGGTGATGGTTCTGATGATCCCCTGAGGAAGGTGTTAGGCACTCCAGTATTAAGGATCCATACTATACGGTTGACCTTCGAATCCCAGTGTATGAGTATTTGTCTAAATTGCTTATCTTGTGTTTATTCTCCCGCAAAAAGTGAACTGTCATGTATACCATATGTTTTGAAAAGAGTATATTCCCTTTTATTTATAGGGGTATCTTAGTTTTTATATTATCCATATCTAAACAGTTTCCTTTATGAAAAATGTGAACTATAAATAAGTTTTATTATTTTTTATACTCATACACCAAGGCTCGGGTTGACTCGTATCGATACGTTTCAGTCTTATCCGAAACTTTATATTACGCGGAGGCTCTTACGATCATTTGTAAAGATATTTTATGTTTTGATGAGTATATTCCGTCTGAAAAGATAGGTTAATTTGGGCCAACTTCGTCCAAAAAACAACATTCATACTAAAACTCCAACTTGTTCGTTATCCTTTTAAAAAACGAGTTTTATTGCTTTGACAAAATATGACCCTTTGCCTAAAATTGACCCAATCTTTATGCGAAAATCGGTTATATCTAGATTAAACCCATTTATTAAATCTGTCTAATTCCATCTGATTTTCGAAATTCCCTTTTGGAGTAGGAATTCTATTGAAGAGCTCATTTTTATTATAAAAACATGATTTGTTTTACTTTAAACCCGAAAATGACAATTTATTAAAGTAATGAAAATTATGCTAGGTCTGCGGGTTTTTTAGAAAAAATTGCGTACGGGGACCTAAAGTCAACTAATCGGCATAAGTACCGTTGCCCTAAGACATCTAATTCCAATCATAAGGATTTCCACTATAATCATGAGTTTTGAAAACATTTATGCAAGCACATCAAAATAGAAACAAATTTTGAACAAAGTGTAAAAGAAATTGGTTATACTAGGGGCGTACCAAGCCCCTAGTTGCTCAGTTTCACTCATGGCTGGGCCTTCTGCACGCCTCGCTATCTTTTACCTTCCCGACTCTATTTTTTGAAGTAGTACCCCTACTTGGGCCTTAGGCCCAAGTGGGTGGTTTATGCATTTTTTACCCGAGCAGCCACGTGGTAGGAGGGGAGAGGGGGAGCAAAGAAAGAAAACCCCAGTTAGTTTACAATCGCTGAACTTATCACTAGAATAATAACAAACTATACTTATGTATGTGCATATCAAACAAGACATATGAGGTTTTATTCTTACCCCATACTAATCCCAAAAGTGGGGCTTTATTTGTTTGAAACTTGACATGGTATGGGGACTGGGTCTTTGCCCCTATATAACCGATGTCGCACAAGTTCCAAGGGGTATCTAAGGAGCCCAGGCATAGCTAACACCGAGAAAGGCTTGGACAATCCCAACTACCTTAACTTATTTCAAAATTAATAAGTCTCGAAAGAGACAGTAGAGAGCACAAGACTATGAAATTAAATAAAATCAATTAAGCTTGTATATACCAAACAACAACGATGCCCAGGAATAAGGAAAGCAAGTAATATCATGAAATAATTTGATGAGATTCAACAGCTTGGCAGAGACACAACATGAGAGTATTATTACTAGTTTATATCAAGTTGAAGGAGAGCGAAGGTTATTAATCAATGTGGTAGACGCAACTGAAACAAGATCAGTTCAGGAGGAAGGGTTAACCAGTCCCCCTTTTGAAGTCAAGTCCTTATAGAATTAAAAAGTGTGCAGGCCCATTCTTTGGCAGATTAGCACACACCAGCAAGCAACATCAATCATACTCAAACAAGGAAGTTAATGATCATATTATCAGGGCAAGCTGGACAAGACATGTATGAACAGAGGTAGGGGAGGACATAGAACAAGACAAGGCAACATAAGCAAACTTAGCAGATAGGTTCAGTACCAACAAAGGGATGCAATATGATCCTAAGTTCATCATAAGGCATATAAATGCTACAAGTACTGACCTCTATATTTATGGAACACGAATGGGAGAAAATTTCAGCAATATACAGAGAGTGGGAAAAGTTGGCACCTAAGACTTCATGACTAGATAGGGCAAAGCAAACAAAATAGTGCAGCCAAGAAAGGGAAGCAAGAGATGGGAGCAAGCATGTTAAGAGAAGGAGGAAGGTCCCTAGAAGTCAAACCCCAAGAAAAAGGAAAAGAACAAGAAAAGGGAGAAAAAAAAGAAACAGGCAGGCCTGGCCAAGCATGGGCATACATTAAACAAGGTGAGGCAGGCAGAGACGTGGTGGGTAAAGCTCTATGGTGAAGTGGCAGGAGTTAGATCATATACTTAAGCAACCTGGGCAATCACTTAGTGGTCCTGAGGTAAGGATGTTTCTATTGACAAGTGACATAGACATAGAGAGACCTACCAGACATGGATGATCACACACTTAATATAGTAATAAGTAAACCAGCTATACAAAAATCCTACAAGTAAGGTGGCAGTTCAAGGAGAAGGCAGAACTAGTTTCAAGCAAGAGGGACATGCATGTGATGTAGACATAGCTTTCATGGTGGTCAAAGAGGATAGACAAGTCATGATACTGCTGAGAACAGGCAGCAGATGGAACCCCAAATATATGAAGGAAGTGCTAATGGTAGTATGACCTACAAATGCATGGCAGAGCTGCAATACATGATCATAGATCCTAAAGTCCAACTAAGGGCTGATCTTGAGATTAACAGGGGTAGTACAGACCCTCACAGGGTAAGAATACAGTCCACCAAACAGGGAATATGAGCCATGATGTACAGGTAACAGGAAGGAGGCAAGTTGGCATGCTAAGTTGACTGTATTGGTCTATTTGGAATAGATGGGTGACTAGAAGGTCTCATGGGTCTTAGGTCATAAGTCATTCATGTGCCAAACTTTAATGAAGAAAAAAAACTATTACAACCTTATCTTTTTAAGAGATGGTACTCAAGGCATCAGTCAAATAGGGTATGGATTAAGAGGTAATTCAGAGTTTTGAAACAGGTCATACATGTATGTGTTTTAAGTCCAACATGGGGAGTTCCAAAGTATATGGCCTACTCTAGTTCATACAAATTCAGAGAGAGAGAGAGCAAGTTGAGAGAAAACAAGCAAGAGCACAGGAAGAAAGAAAGAAAAAGAAAGTTGTGCAGGATTCCTTCATCATAAGGAAGGTGAGCTGCTCTAGACCAAACACAAATGCTCAGGAGTAGATGAAGGGGTCTGGTCTGCACTCTCATGAGGGATTGAACAGGAAACATGGTATATAGGATGAGGAAAACTTGAGCAAACAAGCAGAAGTTTCCAGATTAGGGGGGGGGGGGGGGGGGAGGGCTAACACATAAATGCAAGTGAACAGATTTTTGAGGAGAAAAACTCACATGATTCATACAAATAGATAAAACAAAGCAGATGGGATATGCCACACTTTATTTTCCAAGATCACTCTCATCCCAATAACTCTTCCCCTGCCAAGGGCAAGTAGGACACATACCAAAGACATATATCAACATCAGACTGAAACATTCCCCCCCCCCCCCCCTTCCCTGACCATTTAAGTCCTAGTAACTTTTTTTTTTCTTCTATTTATTCAAAACAAGCAACTGGTCACTCTTTTCCTCCTTTTAGCTACGGGGTTACTCTCCCACACCATTATCACACAAAGACTCAAGCACTATCTCAAGCCAAGCCAAGTCATTATTCCATCCTAAGTTCAACAGAACAGACCCCTTCTAACCATATAGTTGGGCTTATTTAAGGCAGAACAAAACCTGACTTAACTCAGTCAAAACAATAACAACTAAGCCATGTTTGCACTCATCAGTAGCAAGGATTCAGCTCAAGGCCATTACCATATCCACTAAAGGAAACCATTCCAGTGTTACCAACAAATCATTCAAGGCCAAATAAGAGCATGTTCTAGTCGAACCAACAGCATTCAGACTTTATTTATATCACTGAACATGAACTGAAAATTTCCATATTAATCAAAAGAAAGCTGGAAAAATAATTAGTTATCACAAAATCACTCAACAATAAGCAAATGCACAACAAATTTGACAGGAATTAAAAGGAGGGCAATAATTAAAAAGAGTATTACCTTTCTTCGGCACGGCCAAGACCAAATGGGGATTTGAAAGGAATTCCCTCTCCAAACACAAGCCCAGCAACAAAAACAAAATAAAGAACAAGACTATAGACTAGGTTTTTGAGCAAATCGAAATAACCTTAAACGAGACTAAAATTTCAACTTTTGAGAGCTTTAAATCTCAGATTTTCTTAACTCTTTTCAAGTCCCGACCTCTTTGCTCATGGAAGGGGGGTTTCTATTTATAGAAACCCCAGGATGCACATCAAACTTACAACAATTAGTGTGGGACTCCATAAATCCAAGCCCAAATCGCAAAGGAAGCGCTCAGATTCAAAGGTCACATGAAATCAATGGTCACAATCGCCTTTCATAACTATAACTGAAGTAAAATAATAAACAAAATCGCGAATGGTACCTTATAAGGGCTGTTTAGATGAAAATCGAGCAAAATTAGGGGGGAAAAGATGAAGGTTTTAATGCTTCGTCCTCTCTCCAACCACCCACCAACGTTAACAGACTAGTGGCGCATAGTAGCGGCGACTTGACCCGACGAGAGGGGGTAGAGGGGTGGGGAGTAGGGAGGCGGCTAGGGTTTTACCCTAGCCCCATCGTCGAGAATAACATATAGGCCCCCTTATGCTCGTTAATACACTGATGGAGTATTATAGTGTGACTTGGGCTGGGTCAGCCTCTTTGTGGGCTGGTCCTGGCCCTATTTTTTTTAAAACTGAACCTTTTTCATATATTATGCACGTATACGAGCATATATTGAGTGTATATACACTCGTAGGGAAAAACAAATAGTTCAATAAAAATAGGTTGCTACTTAAAGCTCGCGATCACAAAAGAAATAATTAAAACGAGGGCGACTGAAGACGTAACGAAATTAAAAAAGAGCTTTGAAACCCATTTCACAGACGATAAACTTAAATTGGTCTTTAGTAATAAAGATTGCAATTACGGTCAATCATTGTAATTAATTGCACAAATGACCTTGCAATCAATTATTCGCAAGCGTAGCCTTATTTTGGTATTTAAATTTAACCAATTAAGACTAATTTGCATCAACGTCCTTAATTAATCTTCCCATGACTTGGGCATTTTAATTAAGGCCGTTCGGAGTTCAGAATTTTACAAAATGACCCCAGCCGTTTTGAATCATGAGTTAGTTAACCACGAGGCAGTCACTGATGCACAATAATAGTAACTGGGCTAGAAATCATAATTAAAAAATAATTTTGCCACAAGTGGCACAAATATACCTATACAGTAATAATTCAAGCTCGAGGGGTAAAAGCAGCGAATTCTTTTAATTACTCAAGTCCCTTGGATAAAAGTAAATGAATATGCCTTTTGCCTAACTTTTTTTCTGATTTTTTTGCTGAATTAAAGGAACAATTATTTAAAATTGCATTGGCTGCCAGGGAAATCATAGCAAGTGTTGTAAAGTGCAAGTAAATTTCTAAAATTAATAAATTAAATTTCTAAAATTAATAAAGCTTTGAAAGTGTCATCATTAATTCACGGAAGAAAAAATGTTAACCTGAATAATTGTTTAAAATTATTCAGAAACCTCTGCGTGTGTGCAAAATTGTCTCTTTTATTATCCAAGGACCCAGAGTAAGTAAAGTAAATTAAGGGAGGTCAAAAATTATGTGTCAACACATATATTGGACGGGGTATTGGATCGGCTGTGCGCCACAACAGCTACATGGACTCGCAAGTCCCCCATGGGTCATGACTAGCAGGCGTGAATTTATTCTGCCTGGAGCGTGTGTGTATCATTGCATTGCATTGCATTCTTATTTACATTTTCGTACTGTTGGATTTGGACTTGGTACTTGTACTTGTGATGATATTTGAATTTGGTGATCTATATTTGTGGAGGCATTTGGACTGGGTATTCTGTACTTATGGTGCCATTTGGACTTGGTATTTAGTGATTGTGATTCTGTTCTTGGACAGTGTTGTTGTACTTGTTGTGAGCATGTCTACCTTTCAGTCTCTTACTTATATATATGTTAACTAACTGTTTTCGGCTCATGATTCCTACTCAGTACGTATTGTTGTACTGATTCTACCTTGTTGCATTCTTTTATGAGTGCAGAGTACATAACTGGATCGACTTCTTCCTCTCTAGACTGACTCTCGAGGCATTGCTGACGAGCATCTAGGGTGAGCACATGGCCAGATCCGCAGCCAGGACGACTCCTATTTTACTTGTCTTATTCGCTACTTCTGAGACAGTGTTTCATTTTGAGACTATGTATCAGACTTTTAGTTATTTAGTGGCTCTTGTACAACCTAGATCAGATTTTGGGATTGATGTAATAATTCTGTACTTATTTACTTTTCTATTTCAGACTTATTAAATATTTATGTTGGTTGGGTTATTTTTTTATTATTTGAATATTGATTAAGGGACGGGTTAGCCTACCAGGTGGGAAAAGGGTAAGTGCCCGCACGTTCCTGTCAGGACTCGTTTTAGATAAATCGTGCGGGCACCTACCTTTCCCACCTCGGTAGGCTAACCCTTATCCCAACATTCACAAACATAAATAAATTGGAAGAAACTAGAAATAACGTAAGTCTAACAATAATAATATGTAGTGCGGAAAGTAGTGAAATACAACCCCAGTATCGTGGTTTGGTCATACAAGAGCTCTACTTTACCATAAGTCTGAATAATACATAAAAGTCTCAATTCATGTCTCGGAATAGGAAGTAAGACATAAGAAATAAAGAGGACTCTTCAGGCAGCCAACGTCATCATGCTCACCCTGAATGGACTCGATAGAAAACTCGAAAATCAGCCACGAGGAGATGAAGTGAAACCTGGCAAATACTCGGCATCCATAAAAGAATGTAGCAAGTGTAGGTCAGTACAAACAACAAGTACTGGTAGGTATCATAGGCCGACTAATACTAGCTAACGTATACGAAGACAATAAAGTAAGAATAACACGTAAACAGTAAGGTACAGGTCATTACTAGACAAGTATCCACAATACAAATCACAGCCTATGTTATATCATTTAAACTCAATTGTGCCAAGTCTTAGTATATCAGCTCTGAATCCATCAATCACAACCATATCACGTATCTAGACCCAATTGTGCCAAGTCTCATAGATTTCAATCACAAATCCATATCATAATCAAACAAGAGAGATGATAAGATGCAATGCAAGATGTATATGATATGTATGCAGTGCATATACTCATACACATGTACTCCAACGACGGAAAATCACGTCTCGGCAGCACAACCCATGGGGGACCCGTGAAGCCCATTCACTAGTCACTCTGCACACAGCCCAGAGATGACTCATATCAATAGGTCTCAATGCAACTGTATTTCCTTCTCACTTCCCATCATCAGTATCATATCAAGGCAATATCAAGATATCATGGAAATGAGTATGAATACAATGCAAGTGTAATATCAATAAACCAAATCAATACAATGCAAGTGTAATATCAACAAACCAAATCAATCCTAAACAGTACCACACATGGGCACACAAGTATTTTAATAAGGCTACACCATAAGCCAGAACAGATTCACAGTTCTCATCTCAATATCAACAAAGTAAGGTACCACAATATCATAATCATGATATATAACTAATCACTAATATCTAATATCTCAAAGTGGCGACGAGCCAACAAGTACATAGAATAGATAGGTCAACAACGCAATGGGGTGGCTAGCTCCCATATCATACAACAAAGCCCAACCTAAGGCAATATCCATCCCAAACTCCATACCCGAAGGTGTACATGCATTTTCTGACAATATCATCTAAACATATGCTTTGCTAATCGAAGTCACACCATAAGGTAAACCATAACCAACCTGAAAAGCCGAACAACAAACTCAAATGATCAAACCTTAGTCTTTCCCTTTCCTTTGTGCCTCGTGATAATGAAAGTCTAATCATATCCGAATTAGGGAATTAGTATCAAGAAGAATAATTATTCAAACCTTACTCTGATTCAAGACCCAAATTGCAACCTATGGAATTGGTTTATGAACTAAAAAGAGGAAATTAGAAATCTATAAGTCTCAAAATGGATTTAATACTCTAAGTGATCAATTCCCATCAATTAGAAGCTAGATTAACTCATGGAATACTCAAATTCAGATTCTAGGTGAAACCCACAATTTTAGGTACAAACCCTAACTTTAAATCTCACAAATTGGTCACTAATAATGAAGGAATCATGTTTATATATCCACTACTCATCAATTCCATACTTAATCAAGCTTAATCCACCAACAAATCAAGGTTTTATAATTAGCAACTTATTCAAGAAAGAAACTCAAAAACCCTCTCTTATTCTTCCAAGTTCTATGGATTTACGACTACAAATTCTTACTTAAAAAGGTTAAATGAAAGAGATTAAGATTGGGAAACTTACCCTCATGAGAATCTGACTAAACCCCCCTCAAATCGCTTCCAAGATGCTACGGAAATGTAAGATAAGGAATGGGAGGAATAAGGGTTTTCATAAGGCTTTTAAATAAGAATCTGGTCCGTCAGCTGCTTCCACGGTCAAGCGACCGCTATAGCGGTCACCCCACTGCTATAGCGGTCACCAGACACCAGAGCTTTCTAGTGTCTGTCAAAATTGGAATCGACACCGGAACCATCCCGGAACCTCCCGGACACAAACCAAATATGCAAATATACATAAAAACGTGCTACGAATGTACTCGTGACCTCAGAATTCCCATCGAAGGTCTCGTTGGCCAAGTCAACCCCCGATACCTCAAAACTAACTTTCCAACCCAAGTCCCAGAATGCACCCTAGTGCATTGGGAACCGAACCGAATACACACAAAAGTTCTAAACGACTATCCGGTCCTTTCTTAATCGACGGATTTCTAATAAAGGTCCGTTTATGCAAAAGTTAACTTTGAGTCAACTTTTTTCACTTTAAGCCCAAATTTCCCACAAACTCACCAAATTCTAAACTATTTTCACTTTAAGCCCAAATTTCCCACAAACTCACCCAATTCATGCCCAATGACCTCAGGAAGCGTGTCAACGGTCTCCTCGAGTCAAATGTGAGCTAATCAAGCTTGGAAAAGGATCAAAATCTTCGAAAAGCAATGATAACGACCAAATGGCTCGTTACATCAGATACCAATTAAACCATCGCTCGTCCTCGAGCGACAAGGAAAAGAACAGGGGAAAGATACTCGAGTCCGCAACAATTGGATATCTAGAATGCATATCAGACTTTTCCTTATAGGAAAGATTCTCATCGAACAAAACTGAATCCCAACGAATGATATAGGAACTATTAGAATGGTACTTCTTCAACATAGAAACATGGAAGACCGGATGAACACCTGATAGGCCTGGTGAAAAACTAACTCATAACACACAAGATCAATACAACAGATAGTCTCAAACAGGCCAATACACATCGGGCTCACTTGCCCTCCTTCCCACATCGCATGACACCCTTGTTGGGTGTGACATTTAAAAAAAACTGATCGCTCACTTTACCAGTCATAACTCTCTAAACTTATCTCAAGCTCCAATTCTCATATCTACGTATTTAAATTTCCCTTGCAACTGATTCTCGAATAAACAATTTGCTTTTGATCGAATCCTTTAAATTTGATAAAACCACAACTCTGAATGCGATCGATAGGCTTCACAAACACTTTCCCAAACCAATGCAATCTTTTGAAATATGGCCACAAACCATAGCCCATTCTGAATAAGGAATATATTCGGATTTCACTAACCTTTCTCTCACCCTTGCTAAATCCATTTTTCACACCGCGATTTCTTAGAAGCACATGGTCACACACACCACAAACCTGAAACCATGGCTTACTCTCACCAGAAAAAATCCTTAATCCATCTGAGATCTCTACGCCATTCCATCAAAACTGATCTTACTGACAGTTAACTTGGCTAGTTCCAAGTATTCGTAAACCTTCAAATCACAATATCGAAACCATCCCACTGAATATCTCCCCGAGCGAATTCCGTTGGAACCCAACTGATCACTATAAAGGCCTCTCGCACAACAATTCCTCCTCAAATCTGTACTAAGCTCATTGCAAACCGTTATCCTATCCAAGTAACTATTCTCAAAACATATTATCAAATCTATTAGAATGCTCGGTAAATATGTCATACCTCAAATCTGAACTGAAACTCATCAAATCCGTGAAAGTGATTTGCTGGGAACCCATAGAATCCTCCTGGAAATATAAACATAGACCATCAGACTTAACTCGAACAATTTGGCCTTGAATGAAGGTACCGCCCTTGAATACCACCAATTGTCACTTGAACTGACTCTAAATTTTCGAAACCAATCACAGTCCTACCACACATCTGTGGCGGTCAACACATAAAAAATCATGTCTGTCACCCTCGACTCCAAAATCTGAGTCATATCCAAGTTGTCAACTTAGTATCGAAGAGCTATACTTTATGATTACAATCTTCAACATTTACCCAATACGCAAATCTGACACACTTCGAACCTTTTGATGTAAAACCTGTAGCCTCATGTAATGCCCCTTTAACCATCAAATTTCCCACAGTATCACCTCGATATGCCCGTAAATTTTCTGAAAGTGTCTAATTTTACAACTGTGGCTCTAAATATCATGCAACTACTCCCAAGTTTTTAATAACCAAAAACACTTACCCAAACTATCCAATCAATATTACTTGCAACATAATATACTACCACGAGTACGGTCTCATCTTGAGAATATAACTCTAGCCCTCACATAATGGGGATTTTCACAATTTCTTTCTTTAAAGCCATACTACTAATCTATTGAAGAGTGTGACGAAGTTAGCAAACTGTGCACTACACAAGCCACTTCCATAAGCATTAACATGTTGGTTACCTAAAACTTATTTCCTACTAATCGCTGATCGCAAATCCTCATGAGACCTCGTTATATCCTTCTCTAAGCATACTCAACAATCATACTCATCTAAACGTGTAGGATAACATCAACACCATCTATAATCACCCAAGTAGTCCCGAAAATGTACCTTATTCTTACCAATTATCGATCAACTATGCCTTTTCTTAACTCTTTAATTCCTTAATTTCCATCAGATCACAATCACTGCCACCGTCCAATCATCACTCGAACCCATCCAATAGCCTATGGCATAATCTCAAGTCCCGCACACCAGCTGTCCATCACCCAAGTGCATTGGGAACCCATCCAAATATACACACAAGTTCTAAATGACTATCCGGACCTCTCAGAATCGACGAATTTTCAATAAAGGTACGTTTGCCCAAAAGTCAACTTTGAGTCAACTCTTTTCACTTTAAGCCCATATTTCCCACAAACTCACCCAATTCACGTCCAATGACCTCAGGAAGTGTGTCAAGGGTCTCCTCCGATTAAATGTGAGGTAATTAAGCTCAGAAAAGGATCAAGAGCATCGAAAAGCAATAACAACCAAATGGGTCGTTATAGTTCCCTGATTTGGGACGTGACAAATGTAGTCACGACTGCGATAGGGAAGTATTAGAAGTTAGTTCGGAGCTTTCGTGAAGCCATCAATAAAGCAAAAGAAAATCCTTCCAGATGCGATACCGGGTTTCAGACCCTGACATGATTCTGCTTAAATAATAAACTGGAAATTGCATACCTTTTTCTTCAAGTACTAAAACTGCACTTACCGCTACCTCTAAGACGGCCAAGTATACCAGGACGTGCTCTTCATCCATTGGCTTTGACATGAGCAGAGGGTTGGATAAGTATGTTTTCAAATCGCGAAGCATCTACTGACACTTCGTCCTCCACTCAAAGTCATTTTTCTTTTTGAATAGTGAATGGAAATTATGGCACTTTTCTGATGACCATGATATGAATCTTCTAAGGGCTGTGATCCTATCAATCAACCGTTGCACTGCCTTGACATTCTCTAATGTGTCGGGAATGTCCTCGGTTATTTTGATTTTATCCGGGTTTACCTCGATCCCTCTTTGAGAGACTAGGAAACCCAGGAACTTCTTGAGCCCACTCCAAAAACACACTTCTCCAGATTGAGCTTCATATTGAACTGTCTCAGAATTTCAAACGCTTCCTACAAGTGACTCAAATGTTCCCTGTACGGAGACTCATAACAACCATATCATCTATGTAACTTTCATTATTTTTCCAATTTGTTGTTCAAACCACATATTCACAAGCCTTTGATAAGTGGCTCCAGCAGTTTTAGCCCAAAAGGCAATCACATTATAACAATAAGTTCCAAAATTATTAATGAAAGAAGTTTTCTCTTGGTCCTCTAGGTGCATCCTGATCTGGTTATACTCGGAGTACGCATCAAGAAAATTCAGTATCTTATGCCCAGCTATAGCATCAATCATTTGATCTATGCTAGGAAGTGGGAAAGAGTCCTTCAGACACTCTTGTTACGGTTCGCTTTTACGCGGTAAGGCATAAAAGTTACTACGAGGTTGTTGGTGCTCTAATTAGATTTTAGTAATTTTAGAGTCGCCACCTAATTTATTATGAAAAACTAGAAAAACCCGGTTTAAAGATTTTTCAAGCAAGAGAGAAATCTTTTGGTACCAAAGTTCGAGGTATGGTTCTGGTGATCCCCTAAGGAAGGTTTTATGCACCTTAGTGCTAAAGATCCATAGAATATGGTTGACTTACGAGCTTCAATATGTGATTAATGTACTTATTTGTTTAAAAAGTGTTTAACTTTCCGAAAATGTCATTTTTTGTTCATAGCATAAGTTTTTTAAAAATGGGCAAAAAAGTCCCCTTATAATAGGGGTTTTTGGGTTTGAAAATCCGCGTAAGTGTTCAACTCACTTTATTGCCTGACTAGGACACACCCAGGATTTCACTGCTATTCTAGTCCTAATAAGATGAGTTTAGTTCTTATGGGTTTTATTTATATATAAGAAAATATAGAGTATTCTCCT